>NC_134893.1:32392100-32414600 GCF_041734735.1 Babylonia areolata
CAGAACACAGCTGGAGATGACAGGTGTTCCAGTCTGCAAGTTTTGGAGAGAGTGCTTACCGGACTCTGCATACGGCAGATTGCATTGTGTCTAGCGTTCCGTTGTGTTGCATCGTATTGTATTGTATTGTGTGTGTGTGTGTGTGTGTGTGTGTGTCGTCACACCAGATTTCTCAAATCAGGGCCCAGAGGCCGCGCGTCGCCACAATGCAGCGCCACTCATGTTTCTTTCCTTTTATTTCTGTCTGCAAGCGTATGTGTTTTCCAACACTCATGCAGTGGTACTGTAGGCACAGTCCTTAGAATTGCCAAAGTTGTCTGTCTCTTTGTCTGACTCTTACTCTGTCTCTGTCTCCCTCTGTCTCTTCTTTATTTCATTTCTTTGTCTCTCTCTCTCTCTCTGAAGCGCGTTGGGTTACGCTGCTGGTCAGGCATCTGTTTGGCAGATGTGGTGTAGCATATATGGATTTGTCCGAACGCAGTGACGCCTCCTTGAGCTACTGAAACTGAAACTGAAACTCTCTCTCTCTCTCTCCCTCTCTCTCTCTCTGTGAGTCATTCTCGTTACCTCTGTTCCCCCCTCCCTGTGTGTGTCTCTCTCTATTGCTCACACATACGAATGTGCACACACATACACACACATACACACACACACACACACACACACATGTACACAGAGATTCAGAGGCATACACAGAAACGCAGGCACACACGCACACACACAGACACATGCATACAGACACACAGGCACAGACACACGCACACACACACACACACACAGCACACACACACACACACATGCACACACAAACATACACATTCAAATACAGACACGAAGAATGCTGGCAGATCAATGAACTCAATGACATTCCTCCCCTTCCTCCTCCCTCTCCACATTCTCCTCCTCCTCCTCCTCCTCACCACCACCACCATCCTAATTGTCCATCACGTGACTGTATGACATCACATGACTGAGTGACTGTGTGATGAGTGGCAGCCCTAACCCCGAACAGCACTGCACGGTCAGTTAAGCACAGGTCCCACTGTATCCCTCCTCCCTGGCCAGTGATTTCGCCAGCGGGAGACACACAGTAATTTAGGGCCGTTGGGAAGGAGGGGTTGGGGTTAGGGGGACACTGCACCTACAGAGTGCAGCCAACCCCAGGCAAGCACCGCTGACAGGACGGAGGTTGTTGCTGTTGTCAGACCAGCCACGCGTCGTTCCCTGAGCACACAGCCACGTGGTGATTTGGGGGACACTGCAGCGGTAGGATGCAGCCAACAGCCTGGCAGAAACCACTGCTGAGAGGATGGATGACGTTGCCTTCCATCTCTCCTTCACACTCTGACAGCACGGACAGGACAAGACTTTTACTCTTTTTTTTTTTTTTTTTTTTATATACTCTTCCCAAATCAAGCATAACAAGAAATTCCGATGGAAAAATATTTGTTCAATCATTTTGCACTAACAAAAGAAAATATAAATTTTCCATTCGTGTTGTTAACATGTGGAACTCACTACCACCTTCAGTTAAATTTGTAAAAGATATAAGAGTTGTGAGAGGGGAGACGGGGGAAGGGGGAGACGGGGGAAGCGGGATTAGGACAAAAAATTAATCAATAATCAAATATTGTATGCACTACTTCTGTAAATCATCATTTGAAAAGAGGATGATGTGGGGACCTACAATAAACAACCAACTGGACTATTTAACACATGACTGGTTAACTTTAATAAAGAACATTTTGAAATAAATTATATAACTTTTTCCAAAAAATATTAACATTTGAAACTGGTTACACATGTTCAGTAATTTCAACAGAAGGAAGAGGAACAGACTTGTGGATGAATGCTGTCTACATGATAAGGCAGGAAAATGATAAAGCAGGAAGTTTTTTTTGTCTCGAATTTTACGGCTTTCCACCACTGAAAGGTTACATGTCCTAGAGCTGTTTTTAAGATCCTTGACGCAGTGAATTCCTGTTCACCGTGTTTAGGGATGGGCGTAGGAAGGCGAGGCCCAGTCCACTCATTCCGCCGTTTTAACATGCCTCAACCGAAGTCCGATTCCGGGTCCCATTCACACACCTGAGTGGAGACAGACGTTGGAGTGAGCTCGAGAGAAACTGAAACCGAAAGAGAATCAAGTTTCCCGTGAAAATCTGATGAAACCTTGTGGCGTGCAAGCTAACTCACTGTGATGGTAGCAGATAGATAGATAGATAGATAGAGAGAGAGAGAGAGAGAGAGAGAGAGAGAGAGAGAGAGAGACAAACAGACAGACAGACAGACATGGACAGGAAAGCAGACAAAGAGAAAGAATGGACAAAGAGATAGGGGGATGTAGCCAAATCCAGGAATGAATGATTGGTAGTGAAGGGAAGAAGTCAGGACTTTCACTTCCAGGCGCCGTCTTTCCTTTCAGTCTGTCTGGGTCACACGTGACTTCAAAAAACAGGTCATGACCCGCGTGACCTTCACTTCATGACCATTGCATCCTGGGGTAAAAACCACTTGAAAGGGATGAAGTATCCATTCGTCCTGTGGACTGTCTCACGAGTCAGGGTTTCTGATTGGTCTGACGCCTCTGACGTAGCTCTTCTCTTTATGCCCGCCTTCAATAGCTGTCTTGCCAAACGCTGCTTCGCTCCACCGAGAATCGCCGAGTTAATAAGCATCCAGTCCATCAGTCATATGTGGTGAAACTATTCTCGTCGGGGACACCAGGAGAGGACCAGGGTTCGTGCTCCCTTTCTGTGCGTCTGTCCGTGAGATAGATAGATAGATAGATAGATAGATAGATAGAGAAAGTGATTAAGCGAGTGGGAGAAAGAGAGAGGAAGACAGAATAGTTGCGAGACAGACAGACAGAGACATACATTGAGACAGAGAGGAACTTGAGGACAAACACACACACACACACACACACACACACACACACACACACACACACACACACACCACGACCAAGGGAAACGTTTCGCAAGCACTCCACAACCCCCCCCCCCCCACCCCCTTTTCCCTATGTACCCTCCCACCCTGTCTGCAGTCGAAAGAAAGTAACCATTTACAAATAAATAGAACATAATTGTAAACGGCACCCGGATAGGAAGAGAGTGTCGGGGGCATTAACGTCCGCGCTCTTCTTCTTCATCATCATCATCATCATCATCATCATCATCATCTTCTTCTTCTTCATCATCATCATCATCATCATCATCTTCTTCTTCTTCTTAATCATCATCATCTTCTTCTTCATCACCATCATCTTCTTCTTCTTCGTTTCCGTCAACTCCACACAGATGATGAACGGTTCACCAGGCTCCACCAGGCCTGTCGGTTGTGTGTCCAAGCTAAGGTCTCTGCAACGTTGTCACCCTGTCGTGATTTTCCTGTCTTCCCCCACTGTCTCCATTCTTCTCAACAGTTCCTTGGAGGATTGTTTCTGCAAGGCCATTGGATGATCGTGACAGTGGCGTGATAGTACTATTACCAGTGATACTGAAGGACGGCAACTCACGAAAGGGGGAAGCGATCACCTCATTACTACGTCTGGCACACCAGACGAAAGTAGTGGAACAAAGCATCGAAGTAGTGCAACAAGACGTTAGGCACCTCGGCACACCAGTAAACGCCTTATCTTTGTGCGTTAAAGTACCAGGACATTTAGGGCGAGAAGAAGCGATCATTTCTTGGGTTCACTGATTGGAAATCAATTGCCTCACTTCCACTGACCTCTGATAACAGCAGGCTTATTGAATAGTTCTTTCGTGGGTGTAAATTGTGTTTGGTTCGTTCACACACACACACACACACACACACACACACACACACACACACACACACACACACACACACACACACACACACACACACACACACACACATTTCCTAAATCAATGCATTGGATGTGTTTGTTGTTGTTGTTGTTGCTGCTGTTGTTGTTGTTTCGTTTTGACAAATTGAAAGGAAACACTGATCCGTGGCTCTCTCTGTCTGTGCCACTGTCACTTTGGCCTTCGTTCAAAAGATAATGGGGTCCAGATTGTTAAAATCACACGAAAATCTGACAGCTTGAAGATGACAGTTCTGCAAATCTGGCGAGGACGCAGGCGAAAACATTGGATGTTTGCTTCTCCGTGTTACTTCTTCAGTTGAATAAAGAATAGTTCTTTGGCGTCCGTGTCCCCCGATTTAATTATAAACAATATAAGGAATGCTGTATTATAGTTATATACATATTATGTATATTACACATATTAAACACACACACACACACACACACACACACACAGAGCACTGAACACTGAACATTGAAATGTTTAATGTCACTGGCTTCAGAATGAGAGAGAGAGGGGGGGGAGAGAGAGAGAGACAGACAGACAGACAGACAGACAGAGACAGAGAACGAACGAACGAACATTTTTATTCAATAAAGGCCGTGGCCCCGACAGACAGACAGACAGACACACACACACACACACACACACACACACACACACACACACACACACACACACACACACACAGAGAAGAGAGCAGAGGATATAGATCAGCGGTAAATGACTGTCGCCGACCCTTTCCTTTTGGTCTGTCTGAGTGACAGGCACAAATGGAAAATAACCTTAGTGTTTTCAATGGTAAGTATGTCTGGAGTGTTGAGGAGAAATCAGCTGATGTAAGTATCCACCGTTAGTCACTGTCATCCCACTTCCTTCAACCCTAATACCTTCTTCTTTTTTGTCTCAAGGCCTGACTAAGCGCGTTGGGTTACGCTGCTGGCTAGGCATCTGCTTGGCAGCTGTGGTGTAGCGTATATGGAATTTTCCGAACGCAGTGTAACTGAACTGAACTGAACTGAACTGAACTTCTTCTTCATCCTTAACTAAATGAAGAGTCATTGGAATGCTGCACAGAAACAGTTTAACAGATTCCTTAAGACATTCCGGTCGTGTGTCAAAGCCTGGGTATCAGTAAATGATTTTCCCGTTCGATCAGCTGTGCTGTCAGTCTGAAAATTTCCGTCTTCCTTTCTGTATCCTCCATTACACAATTCTTTATTCTCCCTGCTTTATCTCTTTCTGTATGATTTGTCCATCAGTTGTACTTGTGTAAACCTCCTCTCTTTCCGTCTGTTGCCGAGGACACAGTGCCAACATGTGGGGCAGTCAGTCACCCACTAATGGAGTGTGCTTCTCCTTCACCCTTTTTCCTGCCTTGAGGACGAGACTGCAGTTTGTGAAAACTGGGCATCTCATCAGAGGTCCAGTTCGTAGTTACAGCAGATCATACCCAAAGGATATGACTCTTAGAATATGTTTACAAAATGAATGCTCTGTCATCTAACAATAAAAAAATAATAAGGGAACGATACCTGATACATTAAAATATTATTTTGAGATACCTAGCACAATGGAATGAACTTCCTCTTTCGCTTCGTCAGGTCTCCGCACTCAGCTCTTTCAAGTCTGGCCTTAAAACCCACCTCTTCACAAGATAGCCTCCCTCCCCTGCCTCTTCCTTGTCTTCAGTTTCTTCAGTTTTAGAGTTATACATGCGTGTAAATGACTGGTGTGAAAGCGCTTAGATATGTCTCTGCACAAGATTCAGCGCTATATAAATACTACTACTACTATTATTATTATTATCATTATTATTATTATTATTATTATTATTATTATTATTATTGTAATGGGGTGGTTAAAAGTTGAAAGTTTATGTAGCCTGTTAACGGCCATAGGGGCAGTGACTTCATACTGACTGTGTCTAGGGCTGGGCACAGCAAGGCGGGCCCCAACCCATTCCTTCAGACTCTGTAACCTTCCCAGGGCCTTGTCAGGTGGCCACTCACACCTGGGTAGAGTGAGGAAAACCGGAGAACGGCGCCCATACCAAGGACACACCACCATGCCGAAACGGGGCCTCGAACCCTGATCACTGGTGAACACTGGATGAGAAGTCCAGCTGTTTCTTTCACGGCGCCCCTGCGGAGAGGAGTGATTGTGGAAGGAAACGTGTGTGTTGAGTCAGGTGCAATATTGCAGACTCTTTGTCTAACCTGATTATTGATTGACAATAAATCTCAGGCTGTGTGCCCTTTGGGGGTCGGTGGGTGGGGGAGAGGGGAGAGTGTGTAGATCCAGACAGTCTGCCAGGAGATGGAAAGTGCAAAGGTTCTGCAGCGGATTTCACAATGTCATGTTTCGCAAGCGGGTCACTGGTCACAGTCAAACAGAACGTCCGCCTGGTTGATCTCCCTGACTCTGAGGACCGAGAGACACATGGCGGTGCTGACTGAAGAAGACTTGATTTCTACCCCCCTCTCCCCTGGATTATCCCCACGGACACCTCTAAAAATAGTTAATGGCTATGGGTGGCGAGAGGAGGAAAGGGGACGGGGGGTGCATATGGGATAAGCCAGTGACAGTCTTACCAGCGAGAACGGAGGGAGGTTGTAAGTACGGGAGGGTGTAACGGTAACGGAGCGTTCGCCCATAATTAGTTGGCAGTCCGAGTCATTTGTTTACAGGGATAAAGTTGCCTCAAGTCGCGTGGCTTGCCCTTACATACTAGCCGTCCTTCCCTAGTCTCTTGTGACGTGCCCCTACATAGCTAACTACCCTTCCCCAGCCCCTTGTGACGTGCCCCTACATAGCTAACTACCCTTCCCCAGCCCCTTGTGACGTGCCCCTACATAGCTAACTACCCTTCTCCAGCCCTTCTTGACGTGCCCCTACATAGCTAACTACCCTTCCCCAGCCCCTTGTGACATGCCCCTACATAGCTAACTACCCTTCCCCAGCCCCTCTTGACGTGCCCCTACATAACTAACTACCCTTCCCCAGCCCCTCTTGACGTGCCCCTACATAGCTAACTACCCTTCCCCAGCCCCTTGTGACGTGCCCCTACATAGCTAACTACCCTTCCCCAGCCCCTCTTGACGTGCCCCTACATAACTAACTACCCTTCCCCAGCCCCTCTTGACGTGCCCCTACATAGCTAACTACCCTTCCCCAGCCCCTCTTGACGTGCCCCTACATAGCTAACTACCCTTCCCTAGCCCCTCTTGACGTGCCCCTACATAGCTAACTACCCTTCCCTAGCCCCTCTTCACGTGCCCCTACATAGCTAACTACCCTTCCCTAGCCCTTCTTGACGTGCCCCTACATAGCTAACTACCCTTCCCTAGCCCCTCTTCACGTGCCCCTACATAGCTAACTACCCTTCCCTAGCCCCTCTTGACGTGCCCATACATAACTAACTACCCTTCTCCAGCACCTTGTTACGTGCCCCTACATAGCTAACCACCCTTCCCCAGCCCCTTGTGACGTGCGCCTGTGTAGCTGACTAACCGCCCCTGACACTCAAGTCGTTGTCATCTTCGATTCTTCAGTGGTCAGCCAGGTCAGATGATAGCGATCAGATTTCCTGAAATTTGTCTGCCAGGTAGTTGTCGCGCGCGCGCGTGTGTGTGTGTGTGTGTGTGTGTGTGTGTGTGTGTGTGAGTGTATGTGTGTGTATGTGTGAGAGAGACGGAAGGAGAGGGAGACTAACTGGCAATTACAGATCACCCTCCCTCCCCCACAAGGAACCCCTGATCCACTATTGTCACACCTGGCTCACTGTGGGACACCTCACCATGATCCACCATTGTCACACCTGGTTCACTGTGGGACACCTCACCATGATCCACCATTGTCACACCTGGTTCACTGTGGGACACCTCACCACTGGGTCTGACCCACCATTGTCACACCTGGCTCACTGTGGGGCACCTCACCACTGGGTCTGACCCACCATTGTCACACCTGGCTCACTGTGGGACACCTCACCACTGGGTCTGACCCACCATTGTCACACCTGGTTCACTGTGGGACACCTCACCACTGGGTCTGATCCACCGTTGTCACACCTGGTTCACTGTGGGACACCTCACCACTGGGTCTGACCCACCATTGTCACACCTGAATTAGAATTAGAAAGAGAAGGGAGAGGACAAAAAGACGGAGAAGGATGAAGAGAAAGAGGAGGAGGAGAAACAGAAGAATGAAGAGGAGGAGAAAAAGGAGTAGGAGAAGGAGGAGGAACAAGAGGAGAAGAGATATGGGGGGAGGAGGATGAAAAAAAAGGAGGTTAAAGAAGAAGGGGGAAGAGGAGAGGAAGGTAGAGGAGAAGGAAGAGGAGAACAAAAGGAGGATGAGGAGGAGAAGAAAAGGGAGGAGAAGGAGTGAAGGAGGAGGAGAAGAAGATGGAGGAAGAGAAGCAGAAGGAGAAGAAGGAGGAGGAGGAAACGGAGGAGGATAATGAAGAGGGGGAGGAGAAGGAGGAAGAGGAGGAGGAGGAGGATAACGACACTTCTTCCTCTTCGTTCGTGGGCTGCAACTCGCACGTTCACTCGTACGCACACGAGTGGGCTTTTAAGTGTGGGACCGCTTTTTACCCCGCCGTGTAGGCGGATGACGATACGAATGGGGAAGAGGAAGAGGAAGATGAGGGTGGGGAAGAGGAGGAGCTTAGAAAATGGAGGGAGAGAGGAATGGCGACAATGCAGTGAAATGTCACTGTCTTTGTCGTCGACATTTGAATGAACTCAGTTTGAGATTTGATTACATTGTGTGAAGTTCGGGCTGCTCTCCCCAGGGAGAGCGCGTCGCTACACTGAGAGCGCCACACATTGTTTCGTATTTTTTCCTGCGTGCAGTTTTATTTGTATTTCCTATCGAAGTGGATTCTACAGAATTTTGCCAGGGACAATCCTTTTGTTGCCGTGGGTTCTTTTACGTGTGCTAAGTGCATGCTGCTCACGGGTCCTCGGTTTATCGTCTCATCCGAATGACTAGCATCCACCACTCAAGGTCTAGTGGAGGGGGAGAAAATATTGGCGACTGTACCGTGATTCGAACCAGTGTGCTCAGATTCTCTCGCTTCATGTGCGGTCGCGTTACCTCTAGGCCATCACTCCACATTACTTACGTGTAACGTTTTCTTTCCTTTTATACATATTTCATGCTTCTTTTTTTCAATAACAGTTCTGTTACCAATTATTCTCCCTGTTTCTGTCTCTGTCTGTATCGCCTCTCTCTCTGTTTCTCTCTCTTGCCCGCTCTCTGTTTATCTGCAGCGTATATGAATTTGTCTGAACGCTGTAACACCTCCTTGAGTAAATGAAGTGAAGTGCAGTGAAGTGAACTCTCTCTCTCTCTGTGTCTCTCTCTCTCTTCTCTACCCCTCTCTCAATATCATTATCTCCCTCCTTACCCGCCCCCCCCCCCTTAGCCACTTCGTTTCCATCCCCCCACGCCCCCCTCCCACGCTCCCCCCTGTCCCCCTCCCCCCCCCCCCCAACCCCGCAGTTGTCAAGGGTTTCCATTCTATGTTCACAAACAAACAAACAAACAAACCTGATTGAAGACAGAGACATCGTAGATTACACGCCTCTGCATCCTTAACCTCAAAGGGACATTGCATAAGAAAACCAGCAACACAACGTCTTTCCCTTTGGCAAACCTGAACGATCGTAAGAGAACACTCGAACTTCTCTAGAACAAATGAAGTTACACTGACCTGCTGCTGCACATCGTGAATTATATTCCGGTAGGAGTAAAGTATGGAAGAGGAGGAGGAGGAAAAAGGGAGAAAGAGGTTAAAGAGGGTGAAGAGGAGGAAGAGGGTAGAAAAAGTTGAAAGAGGAGGCGGAAGAAAAGGAGAAGTGTTGATTCCTTTGTCCTGGACTTTTGATTTACTGGTTTCGATTAAAAAAAAAGGGGGAAAGTAAGCATAAACCGAAAACAAATTTGAAACGAAGGGTATCTTTTAATTCTTATTTCCTTATTTATTCTGTACTGTCTGTGAGTCTGTCTCTCTGTCTGTCTGTCTGTCTCAGTGTCTCTGAAAATTTTCTTTTTCTTTTTCTGTCTCTCTGCCTATCTGCCTGCCTGTCCGTCTATATGTTTGTCTGCCTGTCTGCCTGTCTGTCTCTCTGTCTCTTTCTCTTCCCCTCCTCCCGCCTTCTCACTGCCCCCCCCCCCCCCCGTCCCCCTCCACACTCATTTTCTTTCCTTCTTTCATTGTATCTTTCTGTCTCTCTTTCTTTCTAGGGGGTCAGCTGATCTCATCCCATCAACAGGTCATCATTTTCCCCAACGACAGCGAGGACAACCGTTTCTGTTAATTAGTGTCCACTTTTCTCTGCAGCCCCCTCCCCCTTCACTTCCTCCACCCTCGCTCCCCCCCCCCTACACACACACACACACACACACACACACACACACACACACAGACAAAGAGGGGAGACAACAAAGAGAGACATAAAAAGTGGGGATAAGTTCAGCAAAGGCATTCGATTTCACTGTCTCAGAAAAAAAGAGAGGAAAAAACGTGAGTTAATTAGATCAGTCAGTCCATCTGGACTCTCTCTGTCAGTGTGTCTCTGTGCCTGTTTCTCGTCTCTCTTTCTCAATCGTCTCTTTCTCTCTCTCTTTCTTTCTTTCCTTGTCTTTTGTGTGTGTGTGTTTCTCTCTTTCTTTCTTTCCCTGTCTTTTGTGTGTCTGTCTCTCTCTCTCTTTCCCTGTTTTTCTAGTCTCTCTCTCCCCCCTGTTCTCTCTCTTTTTGTCTGTCTGCCTGACTGTCTGTTTGTCTATCCGTCTAATGTCTCTCTCTCTCTCTCATTTAATCTTTTTTTCTTCTTAATCCTCTTCACTCCCCCCCCTCCCCATCCCTCTTTCTCCATCTCCTCTCTTCTTCCTATTTCATTTTTTCTCTCTCTTTATTTTTCCTTGTGACTTTTTTTTCTTGGGTTTGAACCCAGGACTGGGTGATAAAAGCACACACAAAAACATTTTTGTTATTGTGCTTATCACAGTACCCAGGAAAAATAAAATCTCTCTCTCTCTCTCTCTCTCTCTCTCTCTCTCTCTCTATATATATATATATATACATATATATATATATCTGTGTGTGTGTGTGTGTGTGTGTGTGTGTGTGTGTGTGTGTGTGTGTCCGCTCTCTTTCAATCTCTGTGGGGAGATGGGAATGAAACCTTTTTACAGGTATCAGATGAGGATAATCGAATCTTTTCCGAAGGAAAAGCACATCTCTTCTGAGTTTTTTGTTTTTTTTGTTTTAGTTGTTTCTTTGTTGTTATTTTGCACCCGACAAAACATGTTTTGTTTGATGAATCAGGGCAGTCACGACAATGTTGTGAAAGGTTGTGAGCAGGGAGACAGGGAGATAACTGTAGCCCAGTCTTTTTTTGTCTGTTTTTTTTTGCTGTATTTTTAATAAACTTGCTCGTGATCTTGTTCGGTCTGGGAAACATGGGAGTCAGCTGTAACTTTATCTGATTCAAGTGTACCTCGTGTTGTTTAGCTGATGACATCCTCATCTCTACTACTGTAGATCCTCAGCACCAGTTGAACATCTTGTGTGATGCTGCCGACAGACTTAACCTGAAGGTTTATCATGATAGGTCGAAAACTGTTCTCTGTAGGAAAGGGACCACACTGCCTCTAGAGAAACAGCTGGGTTTTTTTTGGTAGAACGTAGAAGAATGTTTTGAAGGAAAAGTGTGAAAACTGCTCACGTGAAGCTGAAAGCTGAATATAGATTTCGTATAATATGGAAACGATGATAGCACAAAAAAACAGATGAAATATTTGACTGTATCATTTTATCAACTAGATATTCTATCTATGAATGCAGAATGATTAAAATTGGGCCATGCATGAAACACTTCCTAGTAGACTTAAGAAACACCTATAAAGTCGAAAGATCTCTCTCTCTCTCTCTCTCTCTCTCTCTCTCTCTCTCTCTCTGGGATGGATGTCCTTGGTATTTTCTAGAAAATGATACCTATATATAAAATTTATGGAAAATAATAGCGCATAAAATGTTACATGAAACACCCATACTAATTCATAACAATGTAACAATATCCAAGAACATACCGCTGTACTATAAATCGGGATAGTTTGCAATTTGTTATGAATCATATAATATTGTCGATACTATAATATGTGTATTCTTGATGTAAATGAAGATACTATATAAAACATCAGCTACAAACGAGCTTATGACGATATCGCAAAACACTGTGTTCAATTGCACCTGCTTTATTCATTCATGTTTTGGTTGATGTGTTTTCATATGTACCCATGAAAAGTGCTACAAAGAATCCATGAGAAAAGAAATGTAATGTAATGCTTGTTTTGTTTCTTTGAAAATAACATTTAAAAAGAATCAAATAATAGTTTAAATAGTACACAGTTTTTGGTTGTTTTTTTTTGTTTTTTTTTTTTGCTGCCCCATCATCTGCACCGTTTCAGTGGCATTACTCCCACGCCGCTCATTTAGATTCCCCCATACACGGCCACACCCGGGTTCGTCCGTCGCAGTTCCAGCGTCGGCAGTCCACAGGGAACCATCGATGTTAGGTCGCCAGGAGGCCACACACCAGAGGAGACCCTGCACTGCTGCTGAGTCAACTCGGTGGTGTTCAGTGGTGCCTGTTCTGATTTAACGTACTTAGGACACCACCTACTAAACCCCCTACTAACGACAATAATGGCTTAGTCGCGGAGCCAGACTGAGTGAGCGTCCCTCCCAGAGTGGAGACCTCCACCACGTCCCTCAAACAACAGCCCCCCATGAATCTGCCGACACTGACGACATTGACAGGACTCACCCCAAGCACGGAAGTGGAGGGGTATCGAAAGTGAGGTCACCATGAGAGCAAGGCATGAAAGGCCACAGACTTGAGACTATTTTGTTTATATTGATGACGATGAAGGAGGATGAGGATGACGATGATGATGACGATCTTGCTATGGAGGTCCATTTTGGTTTGGGACTGCGTGACAAGGCTGTACTCTACACTTCCTGTCATAATGATATCCCGGCGTTAACCAGGCCCGAGAGATACAAACACTTGCAGTGTTGGTCAGGTAATTAGAGCAACACACCCAAAGACGCATCCTTGAAGTGGATGACACTCGACTGTGTGGTCCCAGTCTCCCCATTTAAGCCCACAGCACACTCAACTCTGGGTAGGAGCCGGCCACGGGCCGAAAAACCCACCTCCGCTGGGATTCGAACCCGCGTCTTCCCAGCCGTTAGTCCGCGACGCTAGCCACTTCGCCACGGCGGCTGGTTAAATAGTACACAGTTACCATCAGTATCATTATCATTGTGTTCCTGTATGTCTACCAGAATGTTAAAGTTGAATAAAAATGTCGGTAAACCTACTTGTCTGTCTGTCTCTCGTCTGTCTCTGTCTCTCTCTCATGTTTGTCTTCCCTCTCTCTTTTCTCGTATATGGATTTGACAGAACGCAGTGACGCCTCCTTGAGCTACTGATACTGATACTTTTCTCTCGCTCTCTCTTCTCTCTCTCTTTTCTGTCTTCGCTTTTTCTTTCTCTCTCTCTCTTTTTTTCTCTCTTCCCTCTCTCTCTCTTTTCTCTCTTACCCCCCTCTCTCTTTCCCCTCTCTCTTTTATCTCTTCCCCCCTCTCTCTCTTTTCCCTCTGTCCTCTCTTCCCCCCTCTCTCTATATTTTTCTCTCTCTTATCTCTCTCTCTCCCTTCCCTCTGTCTCTTTTCTCTCTTCCCCCCTCTCTCTCTTTCTCTCTCCATCGTTTCTCTTCCTCCTCAGATCCTTCTCTTCCTTCTCTTCCTCCCCTATCCCTTCCCCCTCGTCCTCCCTCCTCTCTCCGCCCCCCCCCCCCCTTCCCACTTTTCACCCTCTTCTTTCTTTCTTTTCATGTTCTTTTTGCTTTGTCTCGTTTCCTTTTCATCGGCCATTAATTAATGGTGTCGTCTTCATTTCAACACGGCTTGTCCACAGTAACTAGCAGGATTTCTATGTGACTGTTTGATACATCACAAAAAAAAAAAAAAAAAATAGAGAGAGAGAGAGAGAGAGAGAGAGAGAGAGAGAGAGAGAGAGAGAGAGATTCAAATGGTTTAATGACTTAAGCAACATGCTCATATCACCGTGGAAAACACGCTCCCCCCCTCTCCCACCCCTTCGAACGTTCCCTCCCTCCTACACTTTTCACAACATTCTATTGCTTTTCATAAGGAAGACAAAACAATATCTCACGGTATGTATACGCACAATCATCGTAGACTACTGCTGAGGAGAGAGAGAGAGAGAGAGAGAGAGAGAGAGAGAGAGAGAGAGATGATGATAATCCAATCACACAGGTATCTCCTGTAGTTGCTAACAATTTGCCCTGGAATCATGTCACTGACGCTGATGAAAAAAAAAAAAAAAAAAAAAAAAGAAAGATAGAAAAAAGAAGAAGAAATAAAACGTCTTGTTTCTATTTCAGTTTTGTCTCTTTATCATCTGAGAGCACTACCAGCCCAAAAAGTTGGTCTTGCCAAGTGGGTCATGTTTTTTTTTCTTCCGTTCCTGATTCTGTCGTTGGGATGATTATCTCACTTCTCGTGTATTTTAGTGTTGTATCATATTCTTGTTATGTCACAGTAACAGTAGATGTTAAATTCGGTTGGGTTACACCTCTGGTCAGGCATCTGCTCAGCAGATGTGGTGTCGCGCTTGTGGACTGGTGCGAACGCAGTGCTGCTTTTTTGAAAAACTGAACTGAACTGAACTGAAATTCGGGCTGCTCTTCCCATATAGAGCGCGTCGTTACAGTTTGAGACAGTCGGAGACCAAGCTTTAAGTGCTTTACAAACACGGAGTCATTTACACAACAGGCTGCCTACCTGGGTAGAGCCGACTGACGGCTGCCATGGGGCGCTCATCATTCGTTCCCTGTGTCATTCAATCAGATTTCAGGCACGCACACCTATACACTCAGACAAACATGTAACATTTAACAATTTACGTGTATGACCGTTTTTGTTTATTTACCCCGCCACGTGGGCAGCCATACTTCGTTTTCGGGGGTGTGCATGCTGGGTATGTCCTTGTTTCCCTAACCCACCGAACGCTGACATGGATCGCAGGATCTTTAACGTGAGTATTTGATCTTCTGCGTGCGTATACACACGAAGGGGGTTCAGGCACTGGCAGGTCTGCACACATGTTGACCTGGGAGATCGGAAAAAATCTCCACCCTTTATCCACCAGGTGCCACCGAGATTCGAACCCGGGACCCTCAGATTGAATGTCCAACTCCATAACCATTCAGCGATTGCGCCCGTGAGAGCGCCACTCATTTCTTTTTTTCTGTCCACAAAACTGTTGTCTTATCAAAGTGGATTTTTCTACATGATTTTTGTTGGGGACAACCCTGTTGTTGTCATTGGTTGTTTTACTTGTGCGAAATGCGTGCTGCACTCTGAACCTAGGTTTTTCGTCCCATCCGAACGACTAGCGGCCGGACCACCACTCAAGGTCTGACAGAGGAGGATGAAACACTGGGGGGATGTGATGATGCTTGGGGTTTAGCTGTGTTGGTGTTTCGGTTGATGTGAGCTGAAGGACTTCGAGGCAGAGACAAGATGACCTTCTTTGTCTGACTGCGTGGAACTCTTCTGTTGATCTCTTTTCCTATCTGTCTGTGTGTCTCTTTCTCTTTCGGTCTTTCTCTGTATCCGTCAGTCTGTTTGCATGTCTCTGTCTCTTTCGCTCCCTCTCTCTCTTGATGTCTCCGTGTCTCTCTGTCTCTGTCTGTCTGCCTGTCTGTCTGTGTGTGTTACTCGCTTCCGTTCCGTACAGATGTGAGCGATGTTGTGTCTCTCAGTTTGACGCTGTGTTATACTCGTACATTATACATGTATTAAGTATTCAGTATAACTACATTTATATGCGTACATGTTTGTGTGTCTCTTAGAACAACGGCAGATGTGTAAGTCGGCCAAAGTGCTAATATCTTCACCGTTGGAAAATAAAGATTCATTCATTCATTCATTCATTCATTCATTTATTCATTCATTCATTCTGTCTTTCCCTCCCTCTGTCTCTCTCTTGAAACTGCAGGCATGTACTATTTTTCCCCAAAGGAGGAAGGCTGATGACGTCAGCACAAGTTATTTACACGTAGTGACCTACAATGGAGAACAGGGTGGACGAAAAAAAAAAAAGAAAAGAAAAGAAAGAAAAAAAAAAAAAGAAGAAAAAAAGAAGAAGAAGAGAGAACAGTTTCTTTCATGGGTACGGACTGTCATAATTCACGATATCATTTGCTTCTGTTCGTCTTCCTGTTTAGTTAATTATTTTTTTTTCATGTTCTTCTTCTCTTTCTTCTTCTGTTGCTGCTGTTGCTCCTCCTCCTCCTCCTTCTGTGAGTCTTTCATTCATAGTTTGACTTATCTAGTTACTGTTGTATTGTTATTTCATTTCATTTCTTTCTTCTTCTTCTTCTTTGCAAATGCTTGCTTGTACTCAGTCCACTTGCTGCCATGCCATGATGAAAGAAAAATTGAGTGTATGTGTGATCGTGCTAGCAAATGAACAGTAAGTGCATGTGTGTGTGTGTGTATGTTTGAGTGTGTGGGCGTAAATGTGTACGTATGTCTTTGTTTGCTTGTTTAATAATTGTGTGTGTGTGTGTGTGTGTGTGTGTGTGTGTGTGTGTGTGTGTGTGTGTGTGTGTGTGTGTTTGTGCGCGCGCGCCCTCGTATGTGTGTGTGTGTGTGTGTGTGTAAGTACGTACGTACATGATAATGTACCAGTTGTTCTTGTCATCGCTTTGTTACCTTTAATGGACTATTCCAGTTACTATTCTTATTCGTCGTTCTAATTATTTTAGTTTATTTCATTTTATTTCTTTATTTCTATGTTTTTGTCGTTGTTTATTTCTATGTTTTGTGTCGTTAAAGTGGCAGAATTGTAAAAAGGCCTTTACAGCGCCTAATTCTGTACCCATTAAAGATTCATTCATTCATTCATTCTTCTTTCTCCTGTTTTCTGTTCAATATGCATTTTCTTCTCCGGAAGTTGTCGCCATGTGTTGTTTAACACCCTTCGGCCTTTTTACCTTTGGAACGGAGATCTGTCATGTTTTGTTAATCAGCCTCCCAGTGACATTTTCGTTGCACAATTTTATTCTCTCTCTCTCTCTTCCTCTCTGTCTGTCTGTCTCTCTGTTTCTGTCTCTCTCTCCCTCTCTCTACTTCCCTCCTCCCCCTATGATGGACTGCTGACACGATGAAGAACGCGAGCACATTCCGCTTGACATGTGTAAGTACCAGGTAAAGAGGAGTGAACAGAGAAGTGTAGTATCTGTACATACGGTTATGGTTGCATTGGGTAAGATGCAAATGATCAAAGGGACATTACTACAATAGACAGCTTCGTTCTGATTATTTGAAAGTTTGGCATGGCGACCCCAGCTGGATAGATTCGGCGCTTTGTCTCTACAAGTTGATTCAAGCATTCTCATGCCTACACTCAAGACTGCGAAACGGAAATAGTACCGTAAGGAAAGAGGAGGAGGAGGACATAGGAGGAAGGGAAACAGGAATGAAGAGGACGGCGCAACATCAATGTTTCCAAAGCTTTCGCGTGTTTCTTTGTAACAATATTATTCCAGAGTTTGCTTGCGACGGTTTCCCCGATCCTCGCCTGATTTGGTCGGCAGTGCTCTACGCCAGGTCTGCCTCACTGTCGTTTTTCTATCTCATACCTCCCTCCCCTTCTCTCCCCTCCCCATCCTTCCCACTCTCTCTCTCTCTCTCTCTCTCTCTCTCTCTCTCTCTCTCTCTCTCTAGTCTCGCTCTGGCTATCTGTCGCGTCTAAAGGCCAAAAGCCTTTGGGTAAAGACTACTATTGAGTGGTATCGACTGTCCTGGAATGACATTTAGGTACTGAACCATTTACAGCTTTTCAAACCTATTACACGGCTATAGTCCAGAAAAGGACCAAACATCCCCCGAATCCCCCTCCTCCCCACCCCACACACACACTCCATCCTTAGCCCCCCCCTCCCCATTCTCCCCTCCAGACCAAACCAAAGTAATTTCATTTATGAAAGCACCGAGCTCTCGGGGTTGGCAAATTTGACGGTCTCTTGTGGCAGAAGCAGACGTAGAAATTATCTGTACTCGTGAAGCCGAGATCGGCGCAAAAGAAAAATGCCCACTAACGATGTTGTGTAATACACCTCCGCAGACCCATGTTAGACGATAAGTATTTCTGTGGAATGTAGAGTGGGGTGTGGAAGGCAGGAGAGGTCGAGAGAGAGAATGTGGTGGTTCGTCGGTCCGCGTATGGCTTACCATGCAGACAAAAAGTCCTAAACAGTCACCAAGCTGTCATGAAGGGCAACTGTGGTTTGTGTGTGTGTGTGTGTGTGTGTGTGTGTGTGGAACATGGCGTAGGAAACTGGAAGCGTATACAGACTAGAGCCTAAGGGAAATAGCCACAAACAGCAGTGTGAAACACGGGGTCAGCCCGATACTCCCCAGTGTCGATACTCCCCCGAGTAGTATCGACACGAGGGAGTATCGACACGCTCCCATGCTTTCACACCTCCGTGCATCCATTGTCAATCGCTGACATAACGCCGGTTGAGTGTTTGAGGCTTGAAATTTATCATGTCGGTAGCCAGTGCCACCCCCCCCGCCCCCTTTTTTTGTGGGTGTATCTTTCATCATTTGTTTCCTTCATTTCGTTCTTTTTTTTTCGTTCCTTCTATTTTTCTTTCTTTCCGTGCGACTGTTTCCTTCTGCGCTATTCTTTCTATCAGTTCCATTCTGTCTATCTTTCATTCATGCTTTCTTTTTTGTGTTCTCCATTCTTTCTTTAATCTTATTTCTAATTCGCTTTTTCTGCTCTTCCTCCATTTCGTTGTTTAAACATGTTTTGCAAACACATACGAATTTCTTCCGTGCTTATTCCTGTATCATATTTGACGTTTTTTTGTGTTGTTTTTATTCTTTTTGCACGCACTCATCTTTTCTTTTCTTTTCTTTCTTTCTTTTAAATATGTTTACTTTCGAACATCTTTAAAGGTTTTGGAGCAGGCTTCTTTCCTTTTAGTTCGTTTATTCATTTGTTCTTTTCCTTCATTTCAGATTATCATGCAGACACATACTCAAAAAGTATTTTAATAAGTTCATCCTGCCAAACCGTATGTATTGGTCTTGTTGAATCAGAATCAGAATCAGAATACCTATAATTATCTCGTAGAGAAATTAGGTGTATTTATATATTTGTATGGCACACATTTCGGAATTTCATTCATGAAAGTAATGTGTAATTCAAAATTTGGAAGGCACATGTGATATGCAGCTTATGTTTAAATGTGTGTGTGTGTGTGTGTGTGTGTGTGTGTGTGTGTGTGTGTGTGTGTGTGTGTGTGTGTGTGCGCGCGTGCGCATAAGTTCTCATATTGATATACTCATGTATGTGTCCTAAATTCTACTGTATCTGTGTTTGTGTATGATTTTCGATGTACTATGCCCCGCAGTATTCCTCATGACCCCGGTACACTTGGTAATAAAGACATTCCATTCTATTCTTTTCTCTCCCTCTCTCTCTCTCTCTCTCGCTCTCTCACTCTCTCTTTCACTCTCTCTCTCTCTCACTCTCTTTCACTCTTCTCTCTCTCGCTCGCTCTCTCACTCTCTCTTTCACTCTCTCTCTCTCGTTCTCTGTCTAACTTCCTGAGATGTCGGAAAGTTTAAATGACCATTTCGACCCACTCTCAACTCATAAACCCAGTTCATGTCTCCTGGCAAGAGGGGGAAAAAAGAGAGAGGGAGAAGAGGGGTAGGGTGGGGTGGGAGGGGGGTGGAGGGGAAGGATGGCAAACGGGAGGAGCAAGGAAAACATATACAAAGGAAAAAGACGGGGAGGGAGGGGGAGGGGGCAGGGGAGGAAGAGAAAAATATAATGCAGAGAAAGGGGAAAAAAAATCTGCGTGGACATATTTTCAAGAACGCAGTTTGTCACGTGAGGTTTTCTTGGTTTTTTTTTTCTTCTTTTTTCTTTTTTCTTTTTTTTTTTACTTCTCTCTCTCTCTCTCTCTCTGTGAGTGTGTGTGTGTGTGTCTGTGTGTCTCTGAGTGTCTCTGTGCGTGTTCTCTGTGTGCCTGTGTGTGCGCGGGCGCGCGTGCGTGCGTCCAATTCTCATCTGTATCTGGGTTTCTTTTGTTTTTATACCGTAAGCATGGGAGACCTAGCGGAGAAAGTCGATAATAATCACACATGAGATATTCCCCCTGTTCCTTCTCCCTTCCGCTGTATGATTCATTCGTCTTTGTTGTTGTTGTTGTTGCTTGTGTTCGTGTTGTTTGCTTGTTTTTTGTTTTTTTCTTGTTTTTGTTTTCTTTTTTAAATTTTTTTTTTAAACATAGTTATTTTTTGTAATGCATGCGTGTATATCCATGTACATACATGAGTATGTACATGTGTGTGTGTTTGTGTGTGTGTGTGTGTGTGTGGCAAGGCAGCAGGGGTTGACGGAATTCCGCCGGAGGCGTGGAAGAATGGAGGCTCAGCACTACACTCCAATCTCCACAACCTCTTTGTCTGCTGCTGGGAGCAAGGCAAACTACCACAGGACCTCCGTGACGCAGTCATCATCACCCTGTATAAAAACAAGGGAGAAAAGTCGGACTGCTCCAACTACAGGGGGATAACTCTGCTCTCCATCGCAGGCAAGATCCTCGCCAGAGTCCTCCTAAATCGGCTGGTGCCTACTATCGCCGAAGAACATCTCCCAGAGAGTCAGTGTGGCTTTAGAGCCAACAGAGGCACCACTGACATGGTCTTCGTTCTCAGACAGCTACAAGAAAAATGTCGGGAACAGAACAAAGGACTGTATGCGACATTCGTCGATCTCACGAAAGCTTTCGACACCGTGAGCAGAAAAGGTCTGTGGGAGATCATGAAACGTCTAGGATGCCCCCCAAAATTCCTCAGCATGGTCATCCAACTACATGAGGAACAGCGTGGACAGGTCAGACACAGCAACGACCTTTCGGAGCCCTTCCCAATTGGAAATGGAGTGAAACAAGGTTGTGTCCTCGCGCCGACCCTCTTCACGATCTTCTTCAGCATGATGCTCCAACAGGCCACTGAAGATCTTGGCGACGACGACGGTATCTTCATCAGATACCGCACTGATGGCAGCCTATTCAACCTGAGGCGGCTACAGGCCCACACCAAGACACTGGAGCAACTCATCAGAGAGCTTCTGTTTGCCGACGATGCTGCCCTCGTCGCCCATACAGAAGCGGCCCTGCAGCGTATAACGTCCTGCTTCGCAGAGGCTGCGCAGCTCTTCGGCCTAGAAGTCAGTCTGAAAAAGACGGAAGTTCTCCACCAGCCTGCCCCACGGGAAGAATTCCACGCTCCTCACATCAACATCGGTGAGACAGAGCTGAAGTCGGTCCACCAGTTCAGCTACCTAGGCTGCACCATCTCGTCTGACGCCAAGATCGACAAGGAGATCGACAACAGACTTGCAAAGGCAAACAGCGCATTCGGCAGGCTGTACAAGAGAGTATGGAACAACAAACACCTGAAGAAAGACACAAAGATCAGCGTGTACAGAGCTGTTGTACTGCCCACCCTGTTGTATGGCTCCGAAACCTGGGTCACCTACCGGCACCACATACGACTGCTTGATCGCTTTCACCAGCGCTGCCTTCGCACCATCCTCAGCATCCACTGGAGTGACTACATCACAAATGTCGAGGTCCTGGAGCAGGCAAAGACTATCAGCATCGAGGCAGTGCTGCTAAAGACCCAGCTACGTTGGGCAGGGCACGTGTCCAGGATGGAGGACCACCGCCTGCCCAAGATCGCGCTGTATGGCGAACTGTCCACTGGCCACCGTGACAGAGGAGCACCCAAGAAGAGATACAAAGACTCCTTGAAGAAAGCTCTCGGTGCCTGTCACATTGACCATCGCCAGTGGTCCGCAGTAGCCGCTGATCGAGAGACCTGGCGACGCACCATCCACCAAGCTGTCTCCTCCTTCGAAAACAACCGCAGGGCCAGCCTTGAGGACAAACGCAGAAGGAGGAAGAACCACGACGCTGCAGCCGCGAACCCAGACCAGACTTTCCCTTGCAACCGCTGCGGCCGACTCTGCTTTTCCCGCATTGGCCTTGTCAGCCATGAGCGTGCCTGCATCAGACGTGGACAACGCCCTTCCTAGATCTTCGTCAGCGAAGCCAGGCCATGATGGTGTGTGTGTGTGTGTGTGTGTGTGTGTGTGTGTGTGTGTGTGTGTGTGTGTGTGTGTGTGTGTGTGTGTGTGTGTGTGTGTGTGTGTGTGTGTGTGAGAGAGAGAGAGAGAGAGAGAGAGAGAGTGTGGCTATAGCTATGGCTGCTTCTGTGTCTATGTATCTGTGTATGTTTGTGCGTATGTATGTGAGCTTTTGCGTGAATATGTAAGTGCGCGCGTCTGTGTGTGGAAAATGTCCGTATTGCATACGCGTGCGTACGTTTGCGTGTATGTCCGACTGCCAGAAAGTTAAACATAAACTTTGACGGCGAAGAGAGAGAAAAAAAAAAGTGTGATGTCCGGAAGACATGATGTTGTTTTGACCATCCTCAGGGAGGAAATGTTGATGT
>NC_134893.1:32419600-32437100 GCF_041734735.1 Babylonia areolata
AACACTTAATAAGTGCAAAAAGAAGAATCTGAATTACAAAAAAAAGCAAAAACAAAAACAAACAAGTGAACAAAGCTCATAAAAAAAACTACACGCAGAGCATGCAACACAAATAGTACAGTGTGAAGTCTTGCCTGGGGAAGAAGAAGAGAGACTAGTGAGTAAAGTAGTCAGAGACGAGGCAAGAGAGGGGTCGAGAAAAAAGAGAGAGAGAGACACACACACACACACACCCCCTTTCCCCCGTTAATGATAGCCCCTATGTGTGTCCTTCAACAGCGGGGAGAGGAAAGAGGTCCGCCCAGGCGCCCCGTCAGAGCCCAACGAGTACAACTTCAACTTCAAGCGGCGCGGGCTGTTCGTGCTGATCAACAACAAGAACTTCTCCAGGGACACGCGCCAGCAGCCTCGCGAGGGCAGCGACGTGGACGCCGAGAGACTCGAGGAGCGGTTCCAGGACCTGGGCTTTGACGTCCGCCGCTTCAACGACGTGGCTCGGGCCAGGATGGCCACCCTCATGTACGACGGTGAGAAGAGGGGAGTGGGGGAAGTGGGGAGTGGGGGGGAGAGGGAAGAGTGGGGAGTGGAAAGTGGGGAGAGGGGAGTGGGAAGTGAGGAGTGGGGAGAGTGGGAGAGGAAAGTGGGAGAGGGGAGTGGGAAGTAGGGGGAGAACGGAGTGGGGAGAGGGAGAGGAAAGTGGGGAGAGGGGAGTGAGGAGTGGGGAGAGTGGGAGAGGAAAGTGGGAGAGGGGAGTGGGAAGTAGGGGAAGAACGGAGTGGGGAGAGGGAGAGGAAAGTGGGGAGAGGGGAGTGGGAAGTAGGGGGAGAACAGAGTGGGGAGAGGGAGAGGAAAGTGGGGAGAGGGAAGTGAGGAGTGGGGAGAGTGGGAGAGGAAAGAGGGAGAGGGGAGTGGTAAGTAGGGGGAGAACGGAGTGGGGAGAGGGAAGCGGGGATTGAGGAGTGGGGAGAGGGAGAGGAAAGTGGGGAGAGGGGGAGAGTGGCAGAGGAAAGAGGGAGACAGTAACGATAACAAATAACTACATAACAATCGGGGAAAGAACACAAGTTTTCTTCACCTGTAGAAGTTAGTCAAAAGACCAATGTGTATTCGAAAGTCTTATTGCTTTAATTGATCCACACGATGTATGTCTTGAAGCAAGGCGCGTCGCAAGCAAAATGGCGACAAATTTTAAGTGAGTTCTGTTCACACATGTCTCTTTGTGAAGGTCAAGGTATTCGTGTCAGGGTTGTGTGTCTCATCAGGGCCGTAACTCTCCGTTTTCACGTGCACACGTTGCGCTGTGCAAGTTGTCAAACGATGTGTCCACCTCCATGTCTTCTTCGTTTGGCAGATTATGATTTTTATAGCCTACATTTTTGTATTGTTAAACCTTATATTGCCTTGCTTGTTCAGAACTATAAATACGACTCACTTTGTTGAAAAAAAAAGAGCTGCGTAGTTTAAAAAGAAATGAAGAGAGGCTAAAAAAAAATCATCACATTTGAGCATTTCTTTAAAAAGACTGTGAAGACATCCGTCACATAATTTATTATGTCCGTATTGTCTCAAGAAATATTCATTCATTTATTTAGTTATATATTATTGATAATATGTCTTACTATAGCGCATATTCTTGAAGCTCTATGCGCTTTACAATATGTCACTGCAAAAAAAAAAAAAAAAAAAAAAAAAAAAAAGACTCTGACCGTACAGACATTCAGATCAGTGCTGCCCACACCTGGAGTCGGGAAGATGGGCAGACAGGCGGAAAAAGAAAAACACCCGCGAGATTCATTTATCAGATCATGAGAGGGAGAAAGAAAGGCAAACAGAGAGAGAGAGAGAGAGAGAGAGAGGAGACAAAATTCTTTATTTCGAAGATAATAGGCACTGGTGTGCTTTTTTTTTTTTTTTTTTTTTTTTTTTTTTAACATCCAGTCCCCGCCCTGAAATGGATCTACACTACTACACAATACTAAATAAAATCAAAACATGGTGTTAGTAGAAATACATAACAGAGAGGAATGATTTTGAAAAATGATGATAAAAAAGAAGAATAAAAAAGAACACACACACACACACACACACACACACACACACACACACACACGACATACAGGCACAAGCATGGTGTTAGTAAAATGCATAGGAAAAAATGAACAAAATGAAGAGAGAGAGAGAGAGAGAGAGAGAGAGAGAGAGAGAGAGAGAGAGAGGCTGACGATCTCGCACCAGTGATGCTGCATCAGATGCTGATGAATCTTTCTGTCGCCGTGTAGTAGGTGTCTGGCAGTGTCCAGTTTTAGCACCCTAAATCATTGCACCCATAGGTCACATTTCCATGGTTTGTGGGACGAAAACACGGAAAAGGAAGATGGTGGCACGCTAGTTTAATGGGTGACTCCGCATCAAAATGGAGTAAAAGAATGTACAGAGTAAGAGTTGAAACCCACCTAAAATGGGTCACAACATCTACTAATGGTAATATCGTTTCACACACACACACACACACACACACACTCCCGGTAGAATAGGTGCAATAAGTTAGGATGCCAAACTGGGGACTTTGCCTGGTAATGTCCAATTTTAGCATCCTATAGGTGTCCGCTACACGTCAGGAGTGAGGATTCTGACGGTAATTGGGGAGTGTTCTTCTTCTTTTTTTTTTTTTTTTTTACCTTGCATTATTGGCTGCCTGATAAGTGATCTATTTTTGTACTCGCCGATAAGGGATGAGTGCCGGGCGGGTCTTGAAGAGGGGTGCATGTGGGGGTGTGGGGTGTGGAGGGTGTGTGTGTGTGGGGGGGGGAGAGTGTGTGGACCACGTCCTTCCTCTCCTCTTCCCTCTCCTCGTGTATCACCGCTTTGCTTTCTCTCTCTCTCTCTCTCTCTCTCTCTTTGTGTGTCTGTCTCTCTCTCCTCCCTGTTTCTCTCTCTCTCTCTCTCTCTCTTTCTCTCTCTCTCCCCTCCTTATCCTACTCTCTCTGTTCCACTCTCTCTTTCATTGTTTGTTTGTCCCTCTTTATCTCTCTCTCTTTCACACACTCTAATTTTTCTTTTCATCTATTCCCTCTATCTCTCCGTCATTCTTGGTGGTGGTGTTCATTGTAGAATTATTTGCATTTGCCATATGTGGAAATGAGCGTGATTGTTTACCTTTTATAGTTGTTCTACACAATGACCTCTCTCTCTTTTGCTCTCCCATCCATATATCACTCTCTCTCTCCCTGTGTGTGTGTGTGTGTGTGTGTGTGTGTGTGTGTGTGTGTGTGTGTGTGTGTGTGTGTGTCCTCCACGATGCATGTCCTTTACGTATTTTCCTTTCCTTTCTTCTTCATTCATACATGTGAGCATTATTTGTAGTGGAGGTAGATTTGCAAGGACAGAAATGAAGTATTGGCCATGCCTAAAATTTTCATCCTTGGGGGAAAAAAAAACAAAGATGAAAACGTTTTGAGTTCCGAGCTCTCATCAGCTTCTTCAAATTTCGAAGTAATAATCGTAAGTTGGAACTTGAAATACGGAGACGTAATGGCATACCACGAGAGTTACGGTTATGTAAGGTTTGTAATATGTCTGTGATTGGGGATGAGTTCCATTTTTAGAATGGTATGTCCTAAATATGGTCAGATGCGAAAAATGTATCTGTCTACAAATATTTGTCTCCGAAATCGGTTTTTGATTTTTGCAAAATAATCAAAGGAAGCAAAAAAGGTTATCTTAGCTGTAAGTAAGTTAACTTGATCAAATTTGCAAATGCTGTCTAGATACCCATTTGGGGTTAAAAGGTTTCTGTTTTCTCATCTTCTATGTTAACTGTTGCACATTTGGAAATGTTCAATAGGAGTGAAAGATGATCAAAACATGAAAACCTGTCTACCTGTGAATTTGTCCCTGTCTTTGTATCTGTCTGTCTCTTTCTCTCTCTCTCATATCTCAAGTCATCAAATGAACCAGTCAGCAAAATCAAGTGAGGAGCCCAACAACTTTTGACACGAACGGCTCTCCATACCTCGTTTTATCTCCAACAAACATGTAGTTTCTGCAGACGAGGGAAACCAACAACGATCGATTAACTCTCAGTTGTTCCACTGATCAAATCAGTTCGTCGCTTCACTTGCATTTTGACTGGGCTGGAGGACTGTAGATGCAGACGATATGGGGACTCAATGTCTCCTGGCGCTGCCTCTGCTTGTTTATACTGAAAGGCAGTGGGTTGGGTATTGGAAAGTGGGGGTGGTGGGGGCGTCAGGAAGGCTGAGGAGAGAAGCAGCAGCATCATCATGCTAAATTGATTCAGCGTAGAATGGTACTGCCACGCAAGATGTCAGCTGCATGCATAATTATTCCGTATCTTAATCAGTTAATCAATTAGTATTTTGTATTTCTCTTTTTATCACAACAGATTTCTCTGTGTGAAATTCGGGCTGCTCTCCCCAGGGAGAGCGCGTCGCTACACTACAGCGCCACCCTTTTTTGTATTTTTTTTCCTGCATGCACTTTTTATTTGTTTTTCCTATCAAAGTGGATTTTTCTACAGAATTTTGCCAGGAACAACCCTTTTGTTGCCGTGGGTTCTTTTATGTGCGCAAAGTGCATGCTGCACACGGGACCTCGGTTTATCGCTTCATCCGAATGACTAGTGTCCAGACCACCACTCAAGGTCTAGTGGAGGGGGAGAAAATATCGGCGACTGAGCGGTGATTCGAACCAGCGCGCTTAGATTCTCTCACTTCCTACGTGGACGCGTTACCTCTAGGCCACCACTCCACTCCATATGCAAGAGTATATCTGTATTATGAATGTGTACACAAGTGCATGTATGTGTACGAATATGCGATTGTGCTCGTATGCTTGCGCGCGCGTGTGTGTTTGTGTGTATATGTATGCGTGTTTGTGCAGGGGGTTTGGTATGCATACATGTATGTATACATGTGTGTATGCCTTGTGCTTGTGTGTGTGTGTGTGTGTGTGTGTGTGTGTGTGTGTGTAGCTTGCAAGTCACATTCTAGTGTATACGTACCACTGAGATGAGTTTGTAAAACCCTGTGTTTCGTTCAGCACCTGGAGCAGATTTCTAGATAGTATGCTTTTTAAGCATCCATTATTATTTTAACTATTATTGTGTCAGGTATACTTGATTGTTAATTAATTAATTAATTAATTCATTCATTCATTTATTTAATCATTCATTCATTCATTTACTCATTTTTTTTGTCTCAAGAAAAATATACGTAATTATGTATCTATTGATTAGTTGTTCACTTCCTTTATTGTTTGTTTATCCTTTTGTGTGCTTACTTATCTGTTATTTACTCACATACTCTGTCCTCAGCGTGCTCAGCGGCACACAGTGCCACCGCAAAGATCTCCACTGCTGTATGTCTTGTGCTGTCATAGCTAGCGTCCCCCAGGTATAGCCTTCTCCTGTCTTGTGCTGTCTTAGCTAGCTACCTCCAGGTACAGCCGTTCTCCTGTCTTGTGCTGTCTTAGCTAGCGTCCCCCAGGTATAGCCTTCTCCTGTCTTGTGCTGTCTTAGCTAGCTACCTCCAGGTACAGCCGTTCTCCTGTCTTGTGCTGTCTTAGCAGGTATAGTCTTCTCCTGTCCTGTGCTGTCTTAGCTACCTTGCCCCAGGTACAGCCGTTCTCCTGTCTTGTGCTGTCTTAGCTAGCGTCCCCCAGGTATAGCTTTCTCCTGTCCTGTGCTGTCATAGCTAACTTCCTCCAGGTATATCTGTTCTCCTGTCTTGTGCTGTCTTAGCTAGCGTCCCCCAGGTACAGCCGTTCTCCTGTCTTGTGCTGTCTTAGCTAGCGTCCCCCAGGTATAGCTTTCTCCTGTCTTGTGCTGTCTTAGCTTGCTTCCCCCAGGTACAGCCGTTCTCCTGTTTTGTGCTGCCTTACCTAGCGTCCCCCAGGTATAGCTTTCTCCTGTCCTGTGCTGTCTTAGCTACCTTGCCCCAGGTATAGCTGTTCTCCTGTCTTGTGCTGTCTTTGCTAGCTTCCCCCCAGGTATAGCCGTTCTCCAGTCTTGTGCTGTCATAGCTAGCTTCCTCCAGGTATATCTGTTCTCCTGTCTTGTGCTGTCTTAGCTAGCTTCCCTCAGGTATAGCCGTTCTCCTGTCTTGTGCTGTCTTAGCTAGATTCCTCCAGATATAGCCGTTCTCCTGTCTTCTGCTGTCTTGGCTAGCTTCCTTCAGGACAGCAATTTTTCTCCAGAGCTTTTTCAACAGTTTATTAGTGGATGGCAAATCTTGGAAGTGCATGTGGTGGTAATGGATGGATGTGACCTGCCCAGCGCCATCTTCTTCGCTTGATGTGCAGCACGGAGATTCTTTCCTGGGATGGAGTTTTGATTGAAATAAAATCAGCATTGGGGAATATTGGGGGGGGGGGGGGGGGGGGTTGTACATAAGAAGGTACGAACATAAATCGAAAATCATACACAAACACAGATACAGTAGAAATTAGGAGTGCACGCATATCAAAATAAAAACTTGTGCATACCCACACATGCACGCACTGCAGACGCACACACACACATGCACGCATGCACACACACACACACGCTCTCTCTCTCTCTCTCACACACACACACACACACACGCGTGCGCGCACACACACACACACACGTTTGAACAGAAGCCGCATATTACATGTGGATGGGGCTGATGACTAGATATTCAGGTAGATGGTTGTTGGTTGCACATATAAAAATGAAGTAAAACAATAAGAAAAAAGAAAGTAAATACATTAATATATAGTGCAGGGAAAGATATGCAGAAGACCAATGATTCAAATAAAATCATCCGAAAGACTAGCACTAAGGCCACCACTCAAGGTCTGTTAAAGGGAGGGAGAGTGAACGTGTCGGTCCTTTGCAAGACGTGACCCAGTGGTCATTCACGTTTTGGTTGTGAACATAACCAGAAGGCCACCGCCCCGCTACAGCAGAGAGACAGAGAGAGAGAGAGAGAGAGAGAGGAAGCAGAGTGGTGGTGTGATGACGGGGAGAGGGAAGAGGAGAGAAGTGGCATAATTGTCCACACACTCTCCCCCCACACTCCTCGCCTCAACTCTCCTCCCTCCACACCCGCCCGGCACTCATCGCTTATCAGCGAGTACAAAAATAGATCACCTTATCACCAGCCACCGAAGCAGACAAAGAAAAAACAAACAATAACACCTCTCCAATTACCGTCAGGGTTGGCACTCCTAACGTTTTGCGGACACCTTCTACACAGTGACAGAAAGATCCATCACCAGCTGATGCATCATCATTGGCGTGCAGTCGTCATCTCTCTCTCTGTCTCTCTCTGTCTGTCTCTCTCACTCGTGATCTGATAAATGAAGAGCTTGGTGTTTCTTTTCCGCCTTGACATTTCCTGTAGACGTGAGCTGTGCTACACACACACACACACACACACACACACACACACACACACACACATTATATATATATATATATATATATATATATATATATATATGTATGTATGTATCTTACTGACCCTCTGGTGTTGAAATGATGGAAACAGTAATGAAGACTTGTCAAGCTCACGCACTAATAAAGTAACCTTAGATATTTTTTTTTGTCTGCGGGAAAGGAAATATGGACATACAGCACTCACAGAAATGATAATAAAAAGATATACCTGCTTAACATTCGTGAATATTTCTGATTGTATGATTCAGACAATGAAGATAATCACAACAAAATATCAACAGAAACAGTAAGGGCCATTTGACGAAACATCATCATCATCAGGTTATGATACGATCATCATCTTCATCATCATCATCATCATCATCATTTACATCATCATCAATGTGATTATCATTATCATAATCAATAATAACAACATCACTTCATGTATTTATCATATTTCATTTTACAATATTTTATTTTCCCTCAAGGCCTGAGAAAGCGTGTTGGGTTATGCTGCTGATCAGGCATCTGCTTTGCAGATGTGGTGTAGTGTATATGGATTTGCCCGAACGCAGTGACGCCTCCTCGAACAACTGAACTGATCCCATCACAACCACCACCACCATCACCATCATCATCATCATGTAATATTGTGGTCATAGGGGGTGAATGTGAGCATATTTTTCTCCTGATGGGTTGGCCAAATTGGAGGGCAAGACAGTTGGTTGACTAGGAGTCTTTCTTTTCTCTTCTCTCCCCCCCCCCCCCCCACCCCGCCACCTCCCCCCCCAACAGGTGACTGAATAATTTCATGAAACTAACGTAACTAACACCAGTCTACCAAGGGACACCCTGCGAGTACAGCTGAGCCACACTCTTGGTACTTTAATATTAGATTCCGCCTGGTCTGATTCAATTTTCACCTAGAATACACCTGGCTAAGTTCACCGCTAAATGCAATAACTGTTCGGTCACGGGAAGCATAACTAGATTTACTGCCTTTTGACGTGTGAAACCCTTACCACGTGCTTGCAACTGGACGACTGTTTTCTCACTGCCACCATCGCCATCGCCACCACCCACCACCCCCTTTTCCCCTTTTTCACGCATTTCCACTCCGGCGACAGTTTGAGACATTGATAGGGATTTATCACAGCCGAGAAAAAAAATTGGAAAGGGATGGGAGTGGAGAAGTGGGGGAAGCGAAGGAGGTGGGTGTGGGGGTGGGGGGTTGGAAGTGCGTGGGGGTGTTGGATACTGATTGTCAAATATGAAGTGTGAATCCTGAAAGTCTGAAGTGTCGATCCTGAAAGTCTGAACAGTGAGAATCCAGAAAGTTTGAAGTGAGAATCCTGAAAGTCTGAAGTGTCGATCCTGAAAGTCTGAAGTGAAAATCCTGAAAATACGAACAGTGAGAATCCAGAAAGTCTGAAGTGAGAATCCTGAAAGTCTGATGTGTGAATAGAGTCTGAACTGTAACTCCAGAAAATTACAATAGTGAATCCAGAGAGATTGAACTGTGAATCCAGAGAGGTTGAACTGTGAATCCAGAGAGGTTGAACTGTGAATCCAGAGAGGTTGAACTGTGAATCCAGAGAGGTTGAACAGTGAATCCAGAGAGGTTGAACTGTGAATCCAGAGGTTGAACTGTGAATCCAGAGGTTGAACAGTGAATCCAGAGAGGTTGAACTGTGAATCCAGAGAGGTTGAACTGTGAATCCAGAGGTTGAACTGTGAATCCAGAGAGGTTGAACTGTGAATCCAGAGAGGTTGAACTGTGAATCCAGAGGTTGAACTGTGAATCCAGAGAGGTTGAATTGCAAATTCAGAAGGGTGATTATTTTTTTAAATCCAGAGAGGTTGAACTGTGAATCCAGAGAGGTTGAACAGTGAATCCAGAGAGGTTGAACTGTGAATCCAGAGGTTGAACAGTGAATCCAGAGAGGTTGAACAGTGAATCCAGAGGTTGAACTGTGAATCCAGAGAGGTTGAATTGTAAATTCAGAGGGGTTGTTATTTGTAGATCCAGAGAGGTTGAATTGCGAATCCATAGAGGGTGAACTGTAAATTCAGAGCGGTTCTTGTTTTCAAATCCAGAGAGGTTGAACTGTGAATCCAGAGGTTGAATTTTGAATCCAGGGAGGCTGAATAATGAATCCAGAGCGTGGAAGTAATCGGGAAGAGGATAGACCGGAAGGACGCCTTGTCGGGATTCTCTCTCTCTCTCTCTCCCTTTCTCTTCTTCCGCTTTCTCTCTTCCTGTCCCTCCTTCACAGCCATTGATGGGTGGAAGGCGAGGCATAACGACCAGGTCAAGGCACATGCAACACTTCCGGCCAGAAAAGAGAAAGGACGGCGACGAAAACAACAAACATGAAGAGAAAAAGTTTGTTTGTTTTTTTGTTTTTTTTCCGGGGGTGGGAGATCGAATCAAACGTCAAAAACTGACGCAGATATTTCTGAGACAATAACGTCACAGATTAAAAAAAAAAAAAAAAAAAAACCGTGAAAGACAATCAGGCCATGGCCCCTCATGAATAGGTAGGCCTAATTGTACAAATATCATTTTAAAATCGTCAAGAACAAAAACAAATTTGAGCGAAACATTGCTGGACTTGGGGAAGAAAATATTAAATGACACACCACGAGGTCACAAATTCTCTTCTAAGTTTGAATACGCTGTGCACACATCACTTTGTTTAGAGGATGATACCAAAAGACTTAGTTCAAAGGCTCACAGATAATGGTAACTGGAAAGAATGAACTTGAATCCAATTTTGATGAGAGCTAGACAGCACTTACTTAATTAATGGGCAAATTAGATTTCGGACATCATGTTTGCCGTATCAGATATATTGTATGCAGTTTGCATATAATTAGGCTTCATTCTTTATTTTTTTTGTGCCCATCCCAGAGGCGCAATATTGTTTTAAACAAGATGACTGGAAAGAACTGAATTTTTCCTATTTTTATACCAAATTGGGTGTCAAGTGACAAAGTAGTTGCAGAGAAAATGTCAATGTTAAAGTTTACCACGGACACACAGACACGAACACACACACACACACACACACACACACACACACACACACACACACACACACACAGACAACCGAACACCGGGTTAAAACATAGACTCACTTTGTTTACACAGGTGAGTCAAAAATCATCTGTCTAATGATCGTGTGTTCTTTGTAAAAGATAAATGAATAGATAGATAGTTATGGGACATACAAATATGTATATGAATAAATAGATAAATCTATATATGAATACTAATTTTATAGAATATTCGTTTCTGATATTGTTTTCCTTCCTTCCTTCCTTCTTCTTCTTTGTTCGTGGGCTGCAACTCCCACGTTCACTCGTATGTTCACGAGTGGGCTTTTACGTGTATGGCCGTTTTTGCCCCCCCATGTAGGCAGCCATACTCCGTTTTCGGGGGTATATTGTTTTAAATTTCATCGAACAATGCATCATTTATATAATGTAATATGAGAATAGTTTTCATTTTGCTCAATGTTCCATAACCGACACAGAGTATGGTAGTCATTAAAAAAAAAAGAAAAAAAAAAAGAAAAAAAGAGTAAAATCACATTAATTCATTTCTGTTTTGTGTACATGCTTTTCTAACTTGTATTGATATTTGAGGTCAAATAGGAATGCTTCCAAAGTTGATTTTATTTCGTTTATCCTACTCCTGTGTGTAAAATAACATTTTGCCCACAATCAAATTTAGTCAAAAGTATCATTTGTTACTGTTTCATAATCAGTTCCAAACAATACCAATTCAAAGTTAAATGACAAGATTTCTGTTTTTGGCCATCACTACCACCACCACCACCACCACCACCACCCTGACCCTCAGTGACGCGGACTGTTTTGGCCATCATCACCGCCACCATCATCACCATCATCATCCTCATCACCACTACCACCATCATCATAATCGTCATCATCATCACTGCCACCACCACCACCACCACCACCATCACCACCACCATCATCATCATCATCTGTTTTGGCCATCATCACCACCATCATCATAGTCACCACCATCATCATCATCACCATCACCACCCTGACCGTTAGTGACGCTGTGTGACGTTGTGACAGCGGCGGCCCAGGACCACAGTGACGCAGACTGTTTTGGCTGTGCCATCCTGTCCTACGGGCTGGAGGGCCACGTGTACGGCACTGACGGCAAGATCTCCCTGGAGGTGCTGACTCTGCCCTTCAAAGGGGAGAGGTGCCCCTCGCTTGTCGGCAAACCTAAGCTCTTCTTCGTGCAGGTCTGTACTGGGATGGAGTGTGTGTGTGTGTGTGTGTGTGTGTGTGTGTGTGTGTGTGTGTGTGTGTGTGTGTGTGTGTGTTTGTTTTACATTGTACGGTCCGTGTTACATTTGTTTTGTTTTGATTTTATAATTAGTAACGTGTGTTTTACACACACACACACACACACACACACACACACACACACACACACACACACACACACACACACAGATATATGTGACTGAAGATGAGTAGGAGTGAGAGAGAAGGTGTGTGTGGGGGACTGGGGGGGGGGGAGATTATTCTCCATTGCTCTTTGATATGCATAACTGTTCTTCGTTGCTGATGTTTGATTTTTGACTGCTAGTGTGTGTGTGTGTGTGTGTGTGTGTGTGTGTGTGTGTGTGTGTGTGTGTGTTTCTGTCTGTCTGTCTATCTGTCTGCCTGTGTCTGTGTGTCTAGATATTCATATAGCATTCTACCCAGAAAACTGCTGTGGGTGTTTGACAAAACACACGGTGATCACCTTCTCTACCCAGAAAACTGCTGTGGGTGTTTGACAAAACACACGGTGATCACCTTCTCTACCCAGAAAACTGCTGTGGGTGTTTTACAAAACACACAATGACCATCCCACATGACACGTTGCATTAATGTTACATCGGCAGGCGTGCACGCACAGCGAGGCCGCCGATCCCTCAGACCCCCCTCACCCTCACCCAGCCGGCACGAGGGGAGAGGACAGACTGGCAGATTCCAGACTCTCCCTGCTGCTGCCTGAGGAGCACGTGAGCACGGACCATGGCGCGCCCTCTGCCGTCCACACACGCCGCATCCCGGCACAGGCGGACTTCCTGTTCGCCTACTCCACAGTACCAGGTAATATCGATGAGGGGGTGGGGGGATGGGGGTTGGGGGGGGGGGAGGGGCAGGTAGCCCGGATGTGGGGGTGATACGAGGGGTGGATGAAGGCGGAGCGGGTGGTGATTGGTGGGGGTGGCGGGTGGGGGTGGGGGCTTGTAGGGAACCAGGGGGAAGGGGTATAACGGGAGTTGTAGTAGTTAGCAGTGAGGCGAGGCAAAGGCAAAAAGGTTATTTCTTGTGCGCCCTGGGGGGCATCGAAACGTTACATACTTATATATTTTAGATATACCATACAAACAATAAGAGTGATGTCAAAAGAACAAAGAGAGAGCAAAGAGAGAGAGAGAGAAAAAAAAGGCAATTCGCGCAGACAATACACATTATTAATCAGTTCATCTTCATCCATTAACAACAGACATAACTTTGCCCAAAGGAACTACAAATAGAAGAAACAAGAGCTTTTAGTTTTAACAATATTCTTTGTGTTGTTTTTTTCCTTCAGAATACAATAAGTGGAATTTAATGGAGTTTGGGCGGTTTCTATAATATCGAGGTAACACTTTTATCTGTCACTTATCTGTCACTATGACTCTCAAACTTGAAGGAAACATAGCACTGGCTCTTAGTGCTGCAGCCTTTGGAGCCAGCTGCCCTGAAACCCTCAGGGCCGGACGTAAGCAAGAGACTCTCCACTGTAATAGAATTCCAGCCCAGATAGTTGGGACACCACCACCACCAGCAACAGCAGCGATGTCTGTGTACATACAGGTCGACTATCTCTTCGCCGCGGACTGGTCAGTGGCCGGTAACAGCGGCAGTGGTGTTGGTGGTAGGGGGTTGCTGGTGGCAGGAGGTTGGTGCGTGGTAACGATCGGGTTTGCAACAGTAGTAGCAGCGTTAGTTACGATGGAGGAGTTCCGGTCCTCTTCTCTTGATGACTAACTACCCATCATCATTCGATAAGGATGCTATCGAAGGGACGCACCAGCGACAGATTTCATGACAAAGTTACGGGTAGAGGTGTTCTAATATTCTGATACGGCTACTTTTTGTTCCCCTTTGTGCCGCGTTCTAGTTTGTTTCGTTCAAATGCTGCGTAACAACCACACTTACTTGATAGTGTGGTCCTCTTTTCTTTGCCTATAATAACCGCTTTTATAGTTCCTTCTACACATTGCTGTGTATAACGAAAGCCACACTTATTTAAGCTAAATTACATGGGCGAACCCCAAAGATTCAGATGTCTGTGACATGAAATATGCATTATGAAATATTTTCTGCGGTAACACACATATATATAAATGTATCAGAAGAATTGACAGATAGACCTGAGTTCATTCTGTACTCTCTCTCTGTCTCCGTGTCCGTCTGTCTCTCTCCCATGCAAATACACCATGCTTTTGGTAATACTCACATTTCTTTGTTGTTGTTGTTGCTGCTTTACTTTGTATTTGCTCTTCAACTCTTTTTTTTTTTAATGTCGAATATTGTATGTATCTTTCGTCATTGCGTTTGTTGATCGTTTGTATCACATGAAAGACTGATTATGATCAGACCTGTTGATGCTCCAGTATTTTTGTCCTAAAAATTGATGTTGTAATTTTTTTTTTTTTTTTTTTAGAAAAAAAAAGTTTAAACCACTTCATCGAATTAACCAGTCTTCTCCTTCCGTTGTTCTACTCAACCTTCTCAAACCGAAGTGAGGTACACAGATTCATTACTTGGTGGAGTGAGGAGAATCGCAGTTAAGTGCTTTCCCTTAGGACACGACACAATACCGAAAAGGGGCCTGCAGTCCTGACTGACTGACACAGCGACTCTTTATTTCTATCCTCCACCACCACCTCCTCCTCCTTCTTCTCCTCCTCCTCCACCACCTCCTCTCCACCTCCACCTCCTTCTGCTCGTTGTGGTCCTCCTCCTCCTTCTTCTGCTCGTCCTCCTCCTCCTCCCTCTTCTGCTCGTCGTCGTCGTCCTCCTCCTCCTCCTCCTTCTTCTGCTCGTCCTCCTCCTCCTCCCTCTTCTGCTCGTCGTCGTCGTCCTCCTCCTCCTCCTTCTTCTGCTCGTCGTCGTCGTCCTCCTCCTTCTTCTTCTGCTCGTCCTCCTCCTCCTCCTCCTTCTTCTTCTGCTCGTCCTCCTCCTCCTCCTTCTCCTCCTCCTCCTTCTTCTTTTGCTCGTTGTCGTCCTCCTCCTCCTTCTTCTTCTGCTTGTCCTCCTCTTCCTTCATTTTCTGCTCGTTGTCGTCCTCCTCCTTGTTCTGCTCGTCCCCTACCTCCTCCGCCTTCTCCTCCTTCTTCTTCTGCTCGTCCTCCACCTCCTCCTCCTCCTCCTTCTTCTGCTCGTCGTCGTCGTCCTCCTCCTTCTTCTTCTGCTCGTCGTCCTCCTCCTTCTTCTTCTGCTCGTCGTCCTCCTCCTTCTCCTCCTCCTCCTTCTTCTGCTCGTCGTCGTCCTCCTTCTTCTTCTGCTCGTCGTCCTCCTTCTTCTTCTGCTCGTCGTCCTCCTCCTTCTCCTCCTCCTTCTTCTTCTGCTCCTCCTCCTTCTGCTCCTTTTCCTTCTTCTTCTTTTTCTTCGTCCTTGTATGTCTTCATACGCTATTGAATGCCATGATTTAGGCGGCAATTGTGTGCGTTGTTTCAATGGAGGGTTGGAAGTCCGCGGTACAGGGATTCTTCTTCTTCTTAATGTTATTATTATTATTTTATTACTGTTGTTGTTGTTGTTGTTGTTGTTGTTGTATGAGCTACTGTGCCGCGGCAGAACCTGTGAGACGTTGGACTTCTGATCCAGTGTTCACCAGTGATCAGGGTTCACGGCCGGTTTCGGCATGGCGTTGTGTCCTTGGGAGGGCACTTTACTCTGTTTTCCTCACTGTACCCAGATGTGAATGGGTACCTGACTTCTGTTGGGGAAGGTTAATTAAAACAGCGGAAGGAGACGATTTGGCCCCGCCTTCCATACCAAGCCCTAGACTCAGTGGGTATGACTTCACTGCCCCAATGGCCATGAAAAGCTTTGAGACCTCTAACCTTTAATACTACCCCACATGCTTTTGACTGCGTGAGCGGGCCTGTGTGCAGGGTGTTTCTCGTGGCGCAACAACCAGGAGGGGTCGTGGTTCATCCAGGCACTGTGCATCGTGCTGGAGAACTACGGCACCAAGATGGAGCTGCTGCACATGCTGACGCACGTCAACCGCATCGTGGCTTACGAGTTTGCCTCCTGCTCCGACAAGGAGTTCACGGACGCCATGAAACAGATGCCTTGCATCGTCTCCATGCTCACCCGCCACGTGCACTTCAAACCCAAGAAGCAGGACATTCGGTAAACTCCGGTCAACTTCGGTCAACTCCGGCGGAAGACTTCGGGAATCTTTGGTAAACTTCGGTCAACTCCGGTCGACCGGTCAACTCCGTCAAATCACGTGACATTGTCGTCGTTGGGATCATTGTGGTTGAGAGTGTTTCTGTGTGGTATGGTCGTCGCAGATTGTCGTGATTTTGAGGAAGCCAGCAGATGTACTGTGACAATCTGGTAAAGGGGTGATCAAGTGCTTGCAATAAGCTTCTTGGAAACTTCAATCATTTTTTCTTATCTAAGCTTATACCACAGAAAAAAATGCTCAATGAGACATGCACAGAATAAGAAAATTACCATCAGCAGTTTTGATCATTATGATGATTGTGGCAGTGTAGTGTGTGTGTGTGTGTGTGTGTGTGTGTGTGTGTGTGTGTGTCATTTTTGACAAAGTACAGATTCACGTCGCTATTTCTGGACCAAATTTTAAGGCTACAACGTGATTTTTTGTTTGTTTTTGTTTTTTTGTTTCAATCGTTTCATTAAACAAAGATGAAAATTTATAGGAAATCCAGTAACTTCGAAAACGGAGTAAGGCTGCCTGTATGGCGGGGTTAAAAACGACCACTGCACACGGTAAAAACTCTTACAGGTTAGTTTGGTCAGTTCTCTACAGACATGTATACCTATGACCGCTTTGTGTCGCACCGATACCCGAGTTGCCATGCAATGACTATACATATGCGTCACATTATTGTCATCATCATTATTGTTATTATTATTATTTGTTTCGTCTTCCGATGTTCCAAAATTGCCTGAGCCAGACTATCACTAAATGGTTCTAATCCCCCCCTCCCCCCACCCCCACCCACGCCACCCCTCCCTCCTGGCGAACACTCCTAAACCCTCACACTGACCCCTTTTTTTTTTCCATAGATTCTGAATTGTTACGTGTATCTGTCAGCGATGGTCTGTCCAGCTCTTAATTAATTTTACTTGGGACAACATTCATTCGTTTAAACTGCACTGGATTACTGGTCAAATTCCCTTGTAACCCATCCCTAAAAAAAAAGGATTCATTTTCAGATAGTCATGTTTCAAAATCCCTAGTTCTGGTTCATATAATGACGTTTTCAGTCATTGGTATTCATATTTCATCATCCCACATTGTTCCGGAATCGATATTTTGTGTTTCGATTATTTACGACAGTGTGGCGTTGTAAACCAGATTATGCCTTATAATGACATCAGTTAGCCTATAGGTGCAGTTTTTGCCTTTTCTCCACTGGCCCAGGTAATGCACCTAATGTCATTCTGATTGTATTCAGTTAATCCTTGTTCATCGATGTCTGTCGTGTTTTCAGATTTTGCCAAGTTTCCATTGACCTGCGTGCTGCAGGAAACCTGTTTTATATTTTGTGTTCATTGTTACTTGTTTTCTGTTCCTTTTTGTTTTCTAATATTCCCAGAATCTGGATACATGTAACGGAAAGTTTTCTTTCCTCATAATAAAACATTTCGGCTTACTTCAGTGGTCACTCACCACCTTCATCTGTAAAACTTGAGGGATCATTAAAACTTGATGGAACAGTGAAACTTGACGTATCGATAAAACTTGACGTATCAGTAAAACTTGGCGTA
>NC_134893.1:32442100-32522100 GCF_041734735.1 Babylonia areolata
ACGAAAATCAGCTTTGTATCTTTTAGATACCTGATTTATTCTCATCCAAACACTATAATGGTGTGGTTTTAGTTTCCAACAGCAGTCACATACAGAATTGTAACTGTTGCATTATGTGTGACGAGAAACACAAAATGACGTAAGCTTTGGGTCAGTTGAAATCTTTACATTGATGAACCATTAGACTAAAATCAAATAGGCTTCTAACTGATTAAAGTGTGTGTGTAAGCACAACAAATATATTGCAGTTAACGATACAGAGACATGATTTAATAGATGTTTAGGAGCAGTTGTTTAAAAGGGACTTTGCATTTACAATTTGAAATGAAGTCAGGCATTCTGCGCAGGTCATTGAAGACTGGCAGGTTAGATGCGAAAAAGGCGTCTGCTATACAGCTTGTGCGTGAAGCAGTATCTGAAGCCAGCTGAGCACTTGGCTACACTGAAAAGATCAGAGCAGTACAAAACATTTCCAGTCCGCAAAACAAGAAAGAACTCATGACCTTTCTAGCATTCATACATACCCAGGAAAGTTCTTGTCAAAATGGCTGATGAAAGCAATCCACCCAGGAGGCTCACAGAGAAAGATGTGGAGTGGTCATGGTCAGACAAAAAAGAAATGAGTTTCCAGAAAATAAAGAAACTTGTGACTGAAGCACCAGTACTCAAGTACTACGCACGCAGCAAAACAGCTGACATTGTCAGTTGATGCATCATCAACAAGACTAGGTTGCTGTCTGCTGCAAGAATGATAACCAGTTGCTTATGCGTGACGTGCTCTCACAAAAAACACACAGAATTATGCACAGATAGAAATGGAAACTCTGGCAGATGTGTTTGGGTGTGTGAATTTCCACACGTAAATATGTGTATGGAAGAAAGGTAGATGTAGAAACTGACCACAAACCACTAAAGTCGATATTCACAAAGCCACTACACAAAGCACCTGTGCGTCGGCAAAGATTCATGCTTCAACTACAGAAGTAAGACATCAAGGTAAAATACAAACCAGGAAAGGAAATGTATGCAGCTGACACTCTCAGCAGGTCATACCTTTATGAAACCAAAGAGGAAATGGTTCCAGAAAAAGAAATCAACTCAATCAACCCAAGGTCATACTTGCCTATATCAGAAAAGAAATACGTACAGTTTCAAATAGAAACAGCGAAAGATGCAGAACTGGATGTACTGAAAAACCATACTGGTCCTTCAGAGATGAACTCACGCACACACTGATGGTCTGAGATTTAGAGGTTTCAGACAAGTTGTTCCAAAATCACTTCAGGCAGAAATGCTTCAGAGAGTTCATGCATCACATCTTGGGATTGTGAAATGCAAAAACTTTGCAAGAGAATGCATTTTCTGGATAGGGATGTCATCACAGATTGAAGACAATGTAGCATCATGCAGACATTGTGCTGAGAATGCCAAAGCAAATCCCAAAAAAACCGATGATTCCAGTAAACATTCCAGATAACCATGGGCAAAGACCTCAGCTGATATCTTTGAACACCAGAAAACACAATACTTACTAGTCCCAGACTACTATTTAAAATGGCCTGAATTCATAAAGCTTGACAACCTCCGCACAGAAAATTTAATGTGTTATAGGCAACATTAAAAGTCTGACAGCTAGGCATGGCATACGTGATCAATTGATCACAGTCAATGGACCTCAGTTTTCAAGTGTAGAATTTGCAGATTTCATGAAAGAGTGTAAAATCAAACACATCACCACAAGCCCATACCATGCACAGGCAAATGGTCAGGTCGAAAGAATGGTTCAAACAGTCAAACACCTTATGACTAAGTCCAAAGACCCATTCACAGCGCTCCTGACATACAGAAACACTACACTTGACACAGGACAATCACCTGCAGAAATGTCCTTGGGTAGAAAACTCAAATCGACACTGTCAACAAGAGCAGAACTTCTCAAAACCAGAACTCATGAAGCAAAAAGGAATACTTTGACAAGACAGCAGGCACAAACTTGTCAGTCATTAAAGCAGGTAACCCAGTCATGATGCAGTTTGGTAACAAGTTGAAAAGGGCAGAAATAGCTTTCCCTCATGACACACCAAGATCTTATGTTGTCAAGGATGAACAAAATGTGATGTATGGCAGAAATAGGAAAATGCTCAGACCTACTCTTGATACCAGCACTCAGAGTGATGTCAGACCAATGTCAAACAGCAATGATAAAGGTGACATGAAGAGAGAAAACAGTGTAAAAATGACAAATGCCAAAGAAAAATTCCGGAGAGAGAAAGGCGAGAGAGAGGAAGTGACAGAGAAAAAAAAGTGTGAATGAATGAATGTGAAAGAAGCAGGAAAGAAAGAAGAAAACAGACTGAAAGAGAAAATGGTGATAGGTACAGGGGGAACACCAAGACAATCTATGGACAATGTAAATAATTTGCAGAGGTAAGACCATTACACTGTATCAATGAATATATTTTATTTGTTTTTCCTATCCGAGTGGATTTTTCTACAGAATTTGCCAGGAACAGCCCTTTTGGTGCCGTGGGTTCTTTTACGTGCGCTAAGTGAATGCTGCACACGGGACCTCGATTTATCGTCTCATCCGAATGGCTAGCGTCCAGACCACCATTCAAGGTCTAGTGGAGGGGGAGAAAATATCGGCGGCTGAGCCCTGATTCGAACCAGCGCGCTCAGATTCTCTCGCTTCCTGGGCGGAAGCATTACCTCTAGGCCATCACTCCTTTGGGCACAGTCTGTTGTTTATTTTAGTGTAATTGGGTTGATCTCATATGTCACGCTAAGGAACACTGAAAATATTATTGATTTTTGTTTTGTTTGAGAAAAAAAAATAAATAAAAAAATGTTTTAAAAAAAGGAAAAAAAGTGGATGTCATGTACAACTCCCATTAACGGGAAACAACCCAGGACAATAAGAATGTAAGAGTGGTCGAAGTGATAGCCCTTGGGGGACGAAGTTGGCGTGAAAGAACAAAGCTGACGCTGAAACTCCAAACTAATTTGATGTTGCCATTGAATGCATGGTCTACACGACCCTTGCATTGAAGACATACCACGGGGAGGTATTTTTGTTGAGGCGATAGCACGCATTTTTTCAGTTCCCAGGAAAAAGGACTTTTTGTGTGCACTGAAATCAACAGATTTTTTTTTCAGTTTTAGATAATTTGAGGCCGTGGCTGGAACAAGGGGGAGAGGGGGTGGGGCGGGGGAGGGGGGAGGGTGCAGGGGGGTCGGGGGGAGGGGGGGAAGTTGGGGGGGGCTAAGGGGCGAGGGGGCGGGGGGGGGGGGGGGGGGGGGGGGGCTGAGTGAAATTGTCACACCTCACCCCTTGTTTAAACTGAGGACTTAAATGCTGAATGGGCAATGGATTCCCTTAAAGTCAGAAATACTATAACATCGTCGTCATCCCAGCTGACATTCGGTTTGAAGGGTATAGCGGCAGCACGGTGTTGAATTATTCAACTGAGTCACAGGGACAGCAACGGAAATGTATGTCAACAATCCTGTGTCCTGTGCCATTTTCAAGAATAAATAATTCAATGCATCAAAAAAAGAGAAGAGAAGAGAGAGAGAGAGAGAGAGAGAGAGAGAGAGAGAGAGAGAGAGAGAGAGAGAGAGAGAGAGAGGACTGTTGCACCATTCATTCCAATATTCATAACTGCCGGCATGGCGGGTGCTTTAACCCCTCAACTGCTACTGGTATCGCTTGCCAGTAAACTGAGGCTGTCGTCTCAGTTCAAGTTCAGTTTCTCAAGGAGGCGTCACTTCGTTCTGTTATGTATCTCTACTAACACCATGCTTTCATTTTATTTAGTATTGTATAGTGTAGACCCTATTCAGGGCGGGGACTGGATGTAAAAAATCACACCAGTGCTTATCTATTATCCTCGAAATAAAGAATTTGTCTTGTCTTGTCTTGTCTTGTCTCTCTCTCTCTCTCAAACATGCGCGCACACCTGACCATGCAGTGGGATCCATGAACTCACTCTTCTTTGATTTTGTGGTGGAAAACTTTGAATGAAGGTAAACAGGCCGCCACATGACTTAATACAGACGGCGGACTCGAGGAGTAGCCTGATTGTGGAAGTCCTCCACTGAAGTGAACAACGATCAACCGGTGCTTATAGTCATAACTAGCTAGGAACAGCAGAATTTATACATCAGTTGGACTCTGACACACCGACGCCAGCTTTTTTTTTTTTTTTTTTTTTTTTTTTTCCCCAATGAAAGAAGCTTTTTTGTGCGGAACTTGTGACAATCCCTGCTACAACCACTGGCAGCCTGCTACTACTGATTCACTTAATTCACTACTGTTGCACCAAATCATCACTGTCATCATCATCACCATCATGATATTAACAATAAATACAAAACTTTTCTCAGAACAACTGACTCGGAGTTGTTCAGCCGTTTCGGCTACGTCTAGAGGGACAATCGCAGTGCACTGACATGAACGAACAACTTTATTTACGGAAGTGGTAGAGATGCAAGTGTTATGTGTTGCTATATGGAATCAAAATTTGATACTGTGTCCCATTACACCCTCTGCTATATCACAAAATAAGTTTTCTGTAACTAACTTCTATTCTGATTTAAATCCGAGTCCACTTTGGACATTATACGTCAGTGAACACTGTATATATCATTATATTATAGTGGGCATTTGTGTGCACATGTCAGATGAATGAGTGTGCCAGTTTATGTTATTTCAAGATTTTCTTCTTTTTTCTTTTCTTATAATTATGTGAAGTTGTCTTTGATAGACTCAGAAGAGACTTGGTCCGTCGAAAACGTAACATCTGGTGATATCTTGTTTTGGGATGAGAGGTAACTGGCCCGGTCGGTTGATTTTATCTGACGAAGGATCGAGTAAAACCTTTGCAAGAATACTTTGTTTACTCAGGAATAAAATCCAGGCACGAAAAAATTACCCCTGTGCAAAATTATTGGAGGGTAAAAAGTACGTTTTTCACCGGCTAACTTGGGGAAAGGGCGTTGGCTTTGTTATAAATGTAAAAGAAAATGTTTCATTCGCGCAAATTAAGTTTTTTTTTTACATTTGAGAATTTTCTGAAGTGTAGTATTTTATTTTTGATATTCAGCTGCATGGAACGAACTCTAAACACGCTGATCCACACGCAAACGCGTTTTCATTTTGCTTAGTTTTTTTCCACACGACACTTAAGATCCGGGAATCAGAAAGAGGCGAACGACTTCCTGGTGAGGGGCGCTGTCGGAAACTGAGTACTGTGTAAGTTTTCTGTCTGTGTGTAAAATTGTTGTGGATAAAATGACACATATGGATTAATTTATATCTGCCAGTTAATTTCACCTGTTTGGAACCTCTAGAATAACTCGCGTCACACAGGATTGTTGTTTAAAATGAGTCAAAATTACTCAGGAATGCAAGCGATCAGTATGTGGGGCAGTTCTTCGTGCCTTCCTGGTTACTTAATTGTGATTATTAACACACACACACACACACACACACACACACATCATTGTTTAAGATGAGTTGTTCGTTCATTTAAAAACTGGCAGCATGTAATGCTGATACAGTAAAATGTGTCATAAACTTTACTTAACATATTTTGTCACTGTCGCAGTCTTTCTGCAATTTGCAGCTGTTGTTTTTGCCCGTTGTTTTCCCTTAGGATTTTTTTTTTTTATAAACGAATTTTCAACATTCTGCAAAATACATTGTACACAGATTTGTAGATTTTAACTTGATTCCTTAATATTGTTCTGAATGATTCAACAACAACAACAACAAAAAAACATGCATCCTGCGATTGCGCAATGACATTGAATGTGAAAACAGGTGACAGGTTTGAAGTTGAACTTGAATAGGGTTAAGAACGAACATGCCCCCCTCATCCTCTCACCATATATCAAATATGATAATATTGACATGTTCCCAACATCCCCTCCCCCCCCCCCCCCCCCACCCACACACCCCACTTAAAGATAAAAGATTTCTTCCTTCCCCTTCTTCCATCACCCACTTCTCATTCATAAAAAAACAAAGCCTGTGTATAAGTTATCTTTGATGAAATATTGTTTGTTCCAAATGCAGTACAGCATCAAAAGAATACAAAAGTATAGATCTGAATTCTGATAATGATATTTTTAGAACATGACACACAATTTTGTCTCACCAGAGATATTGTTCCTGTTGCGAAAATATCTGAGTCAGGATTTGAAAATGTTTGTGTCACAACAGTGTTTGATGTAATTGATCATGTTAATGATAGAAATAAAATTGTGCTTCAGTAAGATATTGGTAAATTGATATACGTAATTTTAGGAAGAAAATTTCCTTTTTCATTCAGCTTACTGAGTAATGACAAGTATCAATTACCATGTTGTATAAAGTCCTGTGATTCATAATTATATTTTAACTGAATAAAGACAAAATACCTCAGTTTAGTTTGATAAAAATATGCCTTTCTTGGTGAGATGACCTACAAAAATTGGAATGTGATATAATCATTGATCATAATGATATCATATGTCATTTTACTCAAGTGTTGCATGGTGGAAGAAAAAAGAAAGGGAAAAGATTAATCAAGAATTTATTGTTTTCAGTATGATATTTAATGACATGATGATTACAGTTTGTTTTGATACATGTAGTAACAAAGTCATTGAGTCATGAGTGTTTCATTCTTTTTGTATTCCAGATATTTGCAAATTGATTGGCTAAAATGGCGGACGCACCACCACCACCTTACAGTACAGTGGCAGACAACAAAGCTGGGCCATACCCCCCAGGTAGGAGTGTGTAAAAAAAAAAAAAAAAAATTGCTTACGAGAATTGTGGGCAAATGATGCAGTATGTTTTTCTTGTGTACTTCAAGTTTTAAGGACTGAACACCTGGATCCAGAGATAAAGAACATTTCTAAATAAGTAGATCTGTACAAGATAATGATTTGTTTTTTGTTGTTGTTGCTTCATTTTGTCATGTAATATATTGATCAGTGGTGGAGACTCATTCAAAAATGGACATGAGCATGTAGGAATAAATAAATGTTGAAGGTACTGTTGACAAATGCAATAGGAGACATGAGATTTGTGTAGGATTTTTCTCTCATGCAGATGTGTTGCTTCACACAGTGTAGGTGTCGCTTCACACAATGTAAGTATTTCTTCGTAGGTTTTGGGGAGGTTCTGTTCAAGATTTGGATTTTGCAAGGGATCATCCCCACAGGCCAGCTCAAAAGGAGGATAGATCTGTTAGTGTTACACAAGCAGTGTTCATCCTTTCAAACAATGTAAAAATGTTACATGCCTGAACCCCAGTCTTCATTGTTTCACCATATAATCATTGTTATAAAGTTGCTCTCGTTTTCTCCGCATAGGCGGATAGTAAAACATACTTACCGTGACCCAACTAGTGCAGACTCCGGCAGGGGTCTGACATTCCTGTCCTGTGCAAACTACTATCCGCCTATGCGGAGAAAATGAGAGAACTACGGCCGATAACCTCCTGGAAGTAGGTAACGTCCCCTTTGTCCCCCTGGCTAGCGCCCTCTTTTTCCGGCAGCCATCTCGACACCTGTTCCTGTGCACTTCATACGGCTAAGTTTTTTAGATAGAAAATTTCCTCTGTCACAGATTGCACACTTTTCTTGATGTTTTACCATTGTACTCAATTATTGTCCTGTTGTATTGTATTGTATTGTGTTGTATTCTGTTGTATTGTAGGAGGAAGGTGGCAGAATGGTTAAGACGCTCAGCTGCCAATACAGAGAGTCCGTGAGGGTGTGGGTTCGAATCCCGCTCTCGCCCTTTCTCCTAAGTTTGACTGGAAAATCAAACTGAGCGTCTAGTCTTTCGGATGAGACGATAAACCGAGGTCCCGTGTGCAGCACGCACTTGGCGCACTGAAAAAGAACCCATGGCAACGAGAGTGTTGTCCTCTGGCGAAATTACATAAAATGAAATCCACTTTCATAGGTACACAAATATGTAAGCATGCACTCAAGGCCTGACTAAGCGCGTTGGGTTATGCTGCTGGTCAGGCATCTGCTCAACAGATGTGGTGTAGCGTGTATGGATTTGTCCGAACGCAGTGACGCCTCCTTGAGAAAGTGAAACTGAAACTGAAACTGTATTGTATCTCGTCTCATACTCATCGCAAGTTCTTGTCGTCAAACTAATAAGAGAGATTTTGCCTAGGAATGAATAGGTTGGGATTTTCTGAAATAATTTTTAATTTTGTGTGTGTGTGTGTTTGGGGGGGGTGGGGGGTGGGGGGGGCTTGGGCTTAAGTCTTCTTAGTTTCTGATAATTAAGCCTCCCAGTCTCGTATATGCAATGGTGTGCCACCAGTATTGTTGGGAACAATAGCTCTGCGCAAAGTAAAGCTAGACCAAAAGACAGAATTCCAGATTGATTAAAAAAAAAGAAAGAAAAAGAAAAAAGAAAAGGGGGTTTAAGGGAAGAGGGATTGATTTGTATTATTATACACTAATACAGTGTGTTGAGCGTTAATGTAGCATGACTGTTAGGTATAACTGTGCTAGAAAAAAATATTTGATTGTTTCTCCCAAAATTGTTAATTATATGTGCATTATAGTACATGTCAGCTCATTTGAATATCGCTTTTTAACTAGAATAAAGTTGAGCTGACATGGTCACAACAACGGCAGTTGATCAGGAAAATGTTTCATAAAACTAATAGTTTAAAGTAAGTTTTGAAATAGTGAAGTGAAAACTTACCAGTATCAGACTGTGTTGGAACATATAATGATCAAATAAATTGGAATAAATCTGAAATTTAGTAAATGTGAATAAATCTGAATTTACTAGCAGTTTTTATCACCATCTTTTTGAAAATAAGACTAAGAATGAAACTGCAAAGGTCAGCTTTGGTGGGGAACACAGGTCTTAAATTTAAAAATCGAAACTACGTCATATTTTCATGTATGCAGCCTTTAATTAATTTTACATTCAGGTTGTCTAGGGGTCGTTTTAACAACTATGAACTAATGAAGAAGGCTGTGTTTGGCATTATATTTGTACGCTGTATACATGGATACCAATGGCCTGTGTCTTACAGCGCAGGCAGGCTACCCGCCCCAGGGCTATGGACAGCCTACTCCTGGTGCCTATCCCCCACCTCAGGGGGGCTACCCCCCTCCAGCAGCTGGCTACGCCCCACCTCAAGGGGGTTACCCTCCGGCTGGTGGAGCTGCTCACAGCACTGTTGTGGTGACCCAACCTGCCATGACCATCGTTCAGGTTGGTGGAGTTTTGTTTGCATTATTCTTATTATTATGATTATTGTTATCATTAGCAGTAATAGTAGTAGTAATAGTGGTGATATTTCTATGGTCCTTACCTTGGAACAGAGATGAAACTCTCGGGGTTTTTACTGACATGGAGTCATTTGCACAACAAGCTGCTTCACTGGGTAGAGCTCACTGACAGATGGCTTTAGGCACAAATCATATGTGTCCTGTGTCATTCACTCAGGCTTCAGTTATGTGTATGTATTCACATGCATATTAGAGTCAGTTTTTCTTCAGAATTTGCTAGGAACAATCCTTTTGTTGCCCGTGGGTTCTTTTACATGTCCTAAGTGCATACTGTACATAGGACCATGTTTTGTTGTCTCATCCAAGTGATTAGCGTTGAGTCCACCACTCAAGGTCTAGTGGCAGGGAAGACAAAATCTGACAAGTGTGGGATTCGATCCAGTACCCTAAGATTCTCTTGCTTCCCAAGTGGATGTGTTACCACTTGGCCACCACTTCACATTAATGAGGAGTGAATGGGGATTAATGTGTGGTGGAACAGGATATATGAGAGTGGGGATCCATGGATGAGACTACTGTGAGGTTTGGAGTGAGTAATTGGGATGGGTGTGTTCAGTGTTGTGGTTGTCTGATGGCCTGTGTGGAGTGTGTGTGTGTACTGGGTTGCAGGAAAGGGGAGCAGATAACTGATAAGAATGGTGCTGACAGTTTTAAGAGAGAAGTTGGGGAGTATGTGGTGAGAATGTGTGTGTGTGTGTGTGTGTGTGAGTTCCTTTTACAGCTTGTGGGATGATATAGATATGAAGAATCAAAATTTCATATAAAAGTATCTTACTGTAAAATGAAGAAAAAGGAGAAGAATCCATTGTATAGCCATAAGAGACCAATCAAACTTGATTTATTTTTATGGCATAAAAACACTTCATGTTTTCTCTGATGTTGTTGTAAGATTCAAGAGAATCATTAAAAAAAAAAAAAAAAAAAAAAAAAAGCACTCACATGACAATATTGTTAAGGTCACATGAATGAAGTGGTCAACACCCCTTCCTATCCTGCCTGTGCACCATCCCTTACAATTTCTGCAAGGCATCTCAACACCACCCTTACAATTCCAGCAAGGCATCCGCTGTCCCGACACCACTCATACAGTTCCCACAAGGCATCCCGACACCACCCTTTTAATTCTTGCAAGACATCCTGACACCACCTTTACAATTCCTGCAAGGCATTTTAGACACCACCCTTACATTTCTCACAACTTATGTGCAAGGCATCCCAAAAACACCCTTGAAATTCCCACAAGACATCCAGACACCACCCTTACAATGCTCGCAACTTACACGCAGGGTATCCCAACACCATCCTTACAGTTCTTGCAACTTATGCGCAAGGTATCCAGACACTACCCTTACAATGCAGCCACAAGGCATCCAGACACTACCCTTACATTTCCCACTCCCTGATCCCTACCTCCACCAGGTCCTATCGGTTTCTACATTACCTTACCTCACCCATGGCCATGATTGCCGCAATCTTGAGGACAGAAGCAGCAAAATAAACATACTGTACACAGTATGGATGATTTTATCAACAGTAACCCAGGTTATAGTATTAGTGTTCAGAAAATGACAATGGTGATAATGAACTAATATGCTCTTGTTGTGACAATAGTCATCTTATTAATGGCAAGAAGTGTGTGTTCACTGCAATCACTATTAAAGTATTACATGAAAAATATGGCAGACACAATAACATAACCACTATCATTTTCTTTGGCTCAAGAGGAATGCAATGAACTGTTTTAAGGAGACCTTATTTGTTTAGTTTTTGTGTTGAATGTACTTTCAGCTGACCTTTATTGCAGACGTTTCATGAGTCCCCAGTGCGCACACAGTGCCCCCATTGTCGTGCGGACATTGTCACTGCAACTCAGTACGAGTCTGGAACATTCTCCTGGCTGATGTGTGTCATCCTGTGCCTCGTGGGGTAAGCTTTCCTGCTGGCTTTCAAGCAGTTGTTGTCATTGTATTGTGATGCCAAGTGTTCTAAAGCGGCACATTCGGACCCTTTACACATTAGTTATTGAACTTATTCTGTTGTGTATGGTTAATCTTTTTGTTTGCTTCGTTTTTAGCATTTTTGTGATTTGAGAATGCTTGTGTCCATGTTAGGAAATGGTCCAAGTTGCAGTTATTTTGTTTCTAATCTGTATTTTAATTACACATGTAGATTATCATGGGTTCTTACAGAGTTTGAGGTATATTATGACTGGTAATGTGCAAGATTAGAAGTATGTATGTGAGGTTTTGTTTCAATTAATTCATGTGTATGAGTTTATGATAAGAAGTATATGTGAGTTTATCTTTCAAATGGATGAGTGTATCTGCATGTTTTGCTGTGTGCGTTTGTGCATGCATGCCTGCATTCTTGTGTGTGTGAGTATAAAATGTCACATAGCTTGTTTTTTATATATATATTTTTTACACAAGTCAGTTTGGTATTACATGTGGATTGCTGAAAAGAATAGGTTGGTGAAATAGTGTGATGGTTCTGTTATCTGATACAGATATCATGTGGATGTTTTGATATGTGTCTCAGTGTTTGTGTGTGTGCGTGTGCGCACGCATATGTGCGTGCATGCTTGTATATGTGACTTAACTAGTTAAACGCTACATCAGGTGTGTCTCTTTCTAGAAAGTTTTTTTTTTTCTGGACCCAAGTCAGTTTGGCATTATAAGCAGATTGCTGAAAAGAATAGTGTGAAGGTTCTGTGATCTGATGCACATTGTGTTGTATTATACTTCTGTCCCAACTGAATTCTTTGTGTGAAATATGGGCTCCTGTCTCCAGGGAGAGCACGTCGCTACAATGAGAGCACCATGGATTATTCTATCTTTTCTTCTTTGTTTCTTCTGCCTGCAAGTGTTTATGTTTTCCTATCAAAGTAGATTATTTCTTGATATTATCCCATGGCACTATTTCGACAGGTGTCAGCTGGGCTGCTGTCTGATCCCGTTCTGCATGGATGGGTGCCAGGATGTGATTCACACCTGCCCCAACTGTCGCCAGCAGATCTCCCGCTGGAACCGGATGTAAGCTCAGCAACCGCCTGGAGAGCTCAACTGCTGCATGGGTATTGACCACCCACCTTCATGCCACTCTTGCTGGCTATTAAACAACACACAAAATTGATTGGGAGGGAAACTAATTTGATGGAGAGTTTGTCTTTTTTTTCTGTGTGTTTTAAAAAAAGAAGAAAAAAAAAAGAAGAATTACTTCCTGTTTTTTTTGTTTTGTTTTTTTTTCTCTTTTTTTTTTTCTTTCTTTTTTATGTGATAATTCTTTTCGCTCTTTTGTTGATGAGTGGAAATAACAAGTATAATCATGTGTGTCACAAAATGGTGTTATTTTGTTCTACATGACCTATGTTTTGACATGACCTGTCTTTTTTTTTTTTTTTTTTTCACAGACCCGTTTATTTTTTTTTCTACTTGATATGTTTTAGGTAAAAATTTGTATTTGTCCAAAAACTTTATTTGCTCATTTTAGTGGCATTGCTGATTCTTTGAGGGTTTTCTGCTGTAGTGATTTGTCAGAAGGAAACGTTAAAAAATGTGACCAGTCCATTGTTAGTGCTTAAACGTTTTTGTATATATGGTCCATATATACAGGTTTACTGTTATGCCCGTACTTTCTTCATGAAATATTGAAAAGCACTGTTGTCATTACAAGATGCTTTTTATTTCATTTTTATTTGTCTTTCTTATGTTTATACATTTGAGGTTGTTGAGAAGAAAGAGTGTTTTGGGTGTTGTTTTTTAAAATCTATGATTGTGCTTCTTTCTTTTTTTCTTTTTTGGATAGGACTTAACAAAATGGATACAGAATAAGGGACTTGGCTTAGAACAACAGGTCCTCTGTTGATGTCCCAAATTCATTTTCATTCTGACATTGAAAAAAAAAATCTTTCTTGATATGATTTTCAGTACAAAAAAGTTATTTTTGTAATTTGATAATAAAAAATTCATTTGTGTTCTCCTTTAATGTTCTATTGATATTTTTAAAATAAAAAATCACGCCTTGTATGTGTGATTGACCATTTTGATGATCATCATGCTAGATGTGATGTACTGTAAATAATGTCCTGTGTGTTTGGTGATAATCTTGTTAGATGCGGTGTATTATCATGCATCAGGTCAGTGTGAAAGGAAGGGAGAATACCTTGGTTGATTAGAGTGTGCTTGTGTCCTGCAAGCATTCATGCATGTGCACCAGTACCATCCACTCTCACATGCACATGAGCGCGCGCGCACACACATGCACATTCCACACACTCACACATAGTAAGACCAAGTAAAGGACAGACTGGTAAAATCTAGACTTTTCTTCTTGCCAGCATGTTTTGTACAGAGCCGGTCATTTTATATGACTATTGTGTTTTCCATGTGATTTCCACGTATTACAGCTGATATATAATCTGCTTTGACTGTGCATGAGGCTATAGTGTTTGCGTAGAAATTTGTTTTTACCATTTTGATTTGGAAAAGGAAAAGATAGTGGTACTTTTATTTTGAAAAATGATACAAATTTGAGCCCGTTATTGCAGCCAATTTATCATCTTCTTTGATTGTGTGTGAGGGGATGGTGTGTGTTAGTATTGAGAAATGTCTTAAGATTTGAATTAATACCCCCCCAAAAAAAAACAAAAAACAAAAACAAAAACAAACAACCCAAACAAACAAACAAAACAAAACAAAAAAACAACAACAAAAATCAATGGAACTTTGATGAATAACATTTTGAGCTGATGCACTTCTCATGGTAAAGAAAAGTGAGCCATGAATCTCTCAACTTCCCATCCTTGTATACCCAAGAAGGTTGTGGCTTTATTCCTGTTGCCTCTAGAAAAAAAAAAATATGGATGAGGTAGAGTAACACAAAGATGCCGAATTGAAAGGACCACTTTTAAATGTATCTGTCATTTTCTTTCTCTTTTGATTGTTTACAAGGCAAAAAAAGAAGGCATGATCTTGTTCAGAACAGTGAAATATGTAGCATGTATTGAATATTCTGGTACAAACATAATTATTATAACACTATTTATGTAATGCTCGGATATGCATGAACTTCTGAAACATGCAACAGCAAAAGTTAGGCTGGGTGTGTCAGAACTGGCAAATTGGCAGAGACAGTTACATAGATAAAAGAGAACATAATGATATATTTTTGGTTTGTCTGCTGTGTCAAATGTTCAGAGAAGGTGATTTACATTTTTGTTTTATGCTGTCCAGCTCTTGGTGAAATTAGATTTGAGTTTATTTCCTCTTAGATATTATCAGTATCCAGATAAAAAGTACTGACAGAAATATGACTGACGAAACTAAATCATGTTGCTTATAGCTCAAAGGGGCCATTTCAGGGCTGGAATCAGCTAAAAGGTGTATCAGGAATGTTTAGTGTATCATGAGCTAAATACCAGTGAAGTAAACAGTAGTTAAAACACATTTCTACTATGATATGCCAGTAAGTTATAATTACCAGTGTTAAAAGTAGTCAAGAACATGTTAATTCTAGTGAATTTTAAGAGTGATTGTACTTATTTTGTTTGCCAGCAAATTAACCATTGTGTAGAACATCTTATTTCTGCTCAGATCATTTAAAGCAGACAGAAAAAAAAATGTATGCTTTTGTCTTTGATGCTTCACAGTACATCGCTTTTCACTGTGTTCTCTGTAAATATTTGTGTCCTGTTGGTTATGGAAAATACAAGTAGGACCAAAGTTAATAGGCAGAACTATACAGACATCTATTATTCTTGGCCTTAACATACAGCATCATCTTCAAAATGCTCTAATTTACCTCTGTTTCTTTGTGTTATGAATTGATCAAAAAATGAAAAAGAGAGGAAAGGTACATGAGAACGGACATGTGTGAACATACATACACACTTACAGAGACAGATGTGCCTACTCAGCAGCCTTTCTCTGCACATATATTCACACACATCAGTTCTTTTCTCATAATTGTACTTACCATCAGTATGCCTTTTTGATACTTTTTATGGTCATTGTTTAAAAAACAACAACAAAAAAAACCCCTTGAAGAATGCTTGAAGGTCTGTTCACATGAAACTTTACATTTGGTTTTGTGCCCTCTGTTTTTGTTGAAATATGAGTATAAAATTTATCCAAATCAAGGGTTCTTTCTTCAGGTACGGCAACAGGTTACCCATGTTCGTAACATATATTCAGTGGTTTTTATTTCTGCTGAATGTGAATGTCTTTCCTGTGTAACACTTGATACAGCTGGCATAAGTGAATGAACTGCTGCATAACTCTTCCTTCCCCACCCTCTCGCTCTCTTTCTTCCATGCTTGTTTTTTTTGTTTAGGCCATATTACAACTTACAATTCAATATAGCTCAGTGTTTGTAGTATATGAGGAACTTTGGTTTTTTTTAAACCATGATTAACATACATAATTATATATATATATATACTTTTATTTTTTATTGGGTTTGATTTGGTTTCATTCATATATTAAAAACAAAATGTACATATGCTTGCTTTTCTATGTGTATATATAGAGCCAATGTGTGTGTGCAGTTGAAATATTTCAGTGCTGACACATGAAAAGAAAAAGATTCTCCTTGTGTTTTGTAAAAAAAAACAAAAAAAAACACACACCAAAAACCAAACAAACCAGCATTCATGAACTGTAAAAAGCAAAACCGAACAAACCAGCTCATAAACTGTTTTGGCGTTCACTTTAGCACACAAAGGCACTAACTTGTGTCATTTTTTCTGCTTTTAAAAGGATCTTGTTATTCATGGGCTGTGACCCCCAAGTTCACTGGAAAATTATACACATGTGCCAGTTGGCTTTTATGTGTCTGACTGCTTTTACCTTTGCCATGTAGGCAGTCATACTCTGTTTTTGGGGTGGGGGTGCATGCCTGGGTATGTTCTTGTTTCCATAACCTACCAAATGCTGGCATGGATTGTGGGATATTTGATGTGTGTATTTGATTTTTCGCAGGCGTATACACAGGAAGGGGGTTCAGGCACTAACAGGTCTGCACATCTGTTGACCTGGGAGATAGGAAAAATCTCCACCCTTTATACACCAGGTGCTGTGACTGGGATTCGAACACAGTACCCTCAGATTGATAGTCCAACACTTTAACTGCTCAGCTATTGCACCCATTATTTCTACTGCCCCTGATATGCAGTTTGAGTGGCATTACTCCCACACTGCTCATTCCAAGTCCCCTTGACACCGCTACATCTGGGTCCGTCTGCTGCAGTCTGAGTGATGCAACATTTTTTTTTTTTTTGTGTGTGTGTGTGTTTTTTTTTTAAGAATTGTACATTACAAAGTTTAAGCTGGTCTGTCTCATTTCGGTTTCCTTTACCTGTCATTGCAGACATCATACCAATGCGCATATCTTAAAGAGAGATTCAGCTTCAGTTTCAAGGAGGTGTCAAAACATGAGGACAGATCCACATGCATTTTCACCACTTCTGGTATGAAGGGAAAAGATGGAGCTGAATTTCGACCTTTGCATGAACTCAAAATGCTGGTCAGGCATATTGCCCAAGAATAGTCTCGTGATTATTACCGATTTTCTACACACTTGTGACTTCATGGGGTGAAAATAGATGATCATGGAAAACCACTGAGATGTCTGCTTATGAAAATAAAGAACAGGTTGCATTTTCCCAAAAGGTGTCTTTGAGAAAATCCTCAAAAGTTTTTATTTCTAAATCAGACCATTTACATGAAGCAGGGCGGCTTTGATGCCCAAAATGCTTTGCTTGTTTACAAAGCACTACTTCTAAATTTGTATCTTGTTATTGTAACTAATACAACATGCGCAACACAGTTCCCATAATTATTGTAACTGTTTCTTACTCTTGGGCAAAGTTAAGAATTCCAATTGGGTGAAGGGAATGAAGCACTTGGGGGATTTTAATGAAAAAAAAAAAGATATAAAGAAAACACACGAATCACACATTCGGTCCAGACTGAAACCCAAACTTTTCAATACATTCATGCAGCGACAGGTTCTGCATAAGCTATCAGACTGTTGAGGTATGTAATCAGGTTTTTTTTTCATGATGTAGTTGTGTTTATTGACTTTAATTTTGTCCACAAGTGTAATCAGACTGGAGGTGGAGGAAATAAATTGATAATGTACATTTATTTTGTGCCCTTTCTCTAAAAGCTTGGGGCACTTTACATGAGAGAAAAAATATTACAAATTACATAAATCGTTCACGACCACTCTTTCTCCCCCTCAACCCCCTCCCCCCGCCACTCTTCATGCATCCAAAGTGAGCTGACACTGGTGGTGTTGGAGAACAAGGAAGCTAAGAGTGTTTAAAGATAGGTTTTAAAAAGATGGGTTTTTAGTGATGAGCTTAAAGCAGAGATCGAATCAGATGCACGGATATGATGAAGACCAGACAAGACAAAATTCTCTATTTCCAGGATAATAGATAAGCACTGGTGTGCTTTTTTTACATCCAGTCCCAGCCCTGAATAGGATCAACACTACACAATACTTAAGAATTTTTTTTTTCTTAAAAAAAGAAAAAAAAGGACACACACACACACACACACACACACGGCATACAGGCACATGCATGGTGTTAGTAAAATGCACAGGAAAAAAATGAACAAAATGAAAGAAACAAACACACACAACACACAGCGCACAGACCAGAATGGGGGATGGAGGGTGAGGGAGGTTCTCAGTCAACCATACACATTTGATAAACAGTATCATTAAAATGAACGATTTACATAACACATTATGGCATACGATGGGGGGGGGGGGGGGGGGGGGGTCCTTGATGAATTTACAGAAAATTTGTCTATTAATGTTGGTGGTGCATTACCTGTCATAATCTTTTGCATCACGATTCCTCTATTGTACTCTAATCTACAGTTTAGTGGGAAAATATTCGCTTGTTTTTAGTACGAGTCTAAAAGGGAAGATGGGAGAACCAGCTTGAGCCCCCGCTTATGAAGATTGTGTGATGGCTTCGTGGTGTTCGCACTTGCGGGAAAGAAGCATGCCCTGTTTTGAATTGTGGACCTGGCCGATGTTCAGTTAAACAGTTTCGTACGTTCGTTCTTTTTCCAGTCTGTTTTAATGTCACGACCTATCTTTCACTCATGTACCAGGAAGTTTCTCTCTCACTGCAAGTGCTCCCCCCCTCCCGCCCTCACTCCCCCCACACGTCTCTTTTGTACACCCATTGCTCGCTCCCACCCTCTTCCCATTAAAAATGTTCTTCTCACAATGCGCGATTCTGTGCTATCATTTTATTGCATGGCAATGTAAACATCGTTAAAAGAAAACGGCTTGGCTGGTGGTTGAAGTGACACACACACACACACACACACACACTCCTCCTCCGCCACCCCGCCCATCTGCCCTTCAACCTGTTCGTTCTAAATCTCTGTTTAGGCTGTGGTATAACGAACTAGTCGTTCGATTGTTTGTTATCGTTGATTGTCATGTAACTAATCAAATTGTACAGCACATATGGATTCAGCTTGCTCACCACATATTGATAGCGTACCTACCACGTTCCCCCCGCCCCCACCACCCCACTTAAAGATAAATACTGAGATCGGGCCGGATGTGATACAAATCATGTTCCTGACTGAAAAGATGTGTTTGGATATTACACACCCCACTGCGCTTCTTTATGTTTGTACATCCTGTTTTGTTCTGCATGTCTTGCGTGTGTCGATGAATGTTGTGTCGTCTGAAGTGGTGTGTTCAATTTGGCAAAGAGCCAAGTCAAATTCTTCCTTCTTTCGTCTGGGGGGGGGGGGGGGGGGGGGTGAGAGGAGGTGGGGGGGGGGGGGGGCGTGGAGCAGCAAGAGTGGGAGATAGGGGTATGCAGACGTGGGGAAAGGTGGGCACACGTAGTGAACAACTACAATGAAACGGAGTTATATCGCACTGAAGTAGGTATACGTCATCTCCCAGTAAGGTGTTACGATCCTAATACAAGGACACGGGGGACCTTTTGTGAATACTTCTTTGTTATATTTCGGCTCTATCCTGGTTTAACTATCGTCATACCCAACAGGCTATTCTGTGTGTGTGTGTGTGTGTGTGTGTGTGTGTGTGAGAGAGAGAGAGAGAGAGAGAAGTGTGGGTGTGTGTATGTGTGTGTGCGTGTGTGTGTGTGTGTGTGTGTGTGTGTGTGTGTGTGTGTGACAGGGAGAGAGAGAGGGGGGGGAGAGAGAGACGTGTGTGTGTCTGTGTGCGCGCGCGCGCGCGCGCGCGTGTGTGTGTGTGTGTGTGTGTGTGACAGAGAGAGAGAGAGAGAGAGAGAGAAGTGTGGGTGTGTGTATGTGTGTGTGCGTGTGTGTGTGTGTGTGTGTGTGTGTGTGTGTGTGTCTGACAGGGAGAGAGAGAGAGGGGGGGGGGGGGAGAGAGAGAGAGACGTGTGTGTGTCTGTGTGTGCGTGCGTGCGTGCGTGTGTGTGTGTGTGTGTGTGTGACAGGGAGAGAGAGAAAGAGAAAGAGACGTGTGTGTGTGTGTGTGTGTGTGTGTGTGTGTGTGTGTGTGTGTGCGTGTGTGTATGACAGAGAGAGACAGAGAAAGAGAGTGAGAGAGACAGAGACAGAGGGACGTGTGTGTGTATGTGCATGCCAGTGCCGGCGCGTGCGTTTTAATGTTATGAGCTCTGAGCTGAACGAGACCAACTGTTTGGAAGTGTGTCACACACACACACACACACACACACACACACACACACACACACATACGCACGCACGCACGCACGCAGGCACGCACACACTAACGCACTCACACGGAATAAGGGAGGTAACAACATCATATCAACCTACCGGGAAGAACAGGAAAGGATTGCTTCCCTTCGTCCAATTTCTCGGTGTGGTCTTGCTCGAGCTTGCCAACCAAATATTGACACGATTTTGTTACGGTTTCCATATATGTCTGCTCTTCTTATTCTTCTTTTTGTTCTCGGCCGTTTCTCTTGGGAGAATTTTGTTTAATGTCCCGTCAGTCACACATATCGGTGACTGAAGACATTTTGTTAAAGTATTTATGAATACATTTGAGTCAGTTAAACATTATCGGTTAGAAGGGGTGGGAGATGTGAATGAATGGAGAGTTGGGGGAAAATGGGCAAATGAGGGTGAAATTTGAAAAAAAAAAAGAAAAAAAAAAAAGAATACAATTACAGGAAATTACTTAAAGGTCTTCGCAAAAGAGAACTCGTTTAACTGACAAGCGAAACAACTGATAATGAATGCAAAAATTAAAAAACATCAACGTTCTCAGTCACTTGTGAAGACACACTTTCGTGTACATAAGGCTTCATCAAGCTACAGTCAAAAATTATATACTTAATTGTCAGGTTACTAAAGCATATGCACTTGGCATTAAAACAATACTTGGTCCGTAATAAATTTGATAATAGTCTGAGAGCTAAACTCAGAATTGGTCTGCGAATCGGACCAAAGCCTGAGAGAGTCAACTGACGAGGTTTTAGACTTGAATTCAAGCACCATTAAAAGTCTCTTTCCAGTATATTGCTAGTTTCCTTGTATGACAATGGGCAATATACTTTTATACTATCTGTATATTCTTTGTCCCCCTTTTTGCTGCCCTGTCTGCTTTGGTCGTTATAAAGGAATCCAGTATGGGATGGTATCCAACAAAAATCAACATTTGCACCCTTCAAAAATAGGGAGTGCAATAAATACCTAATTTCAAACAATAAATCTTCTCTTTGATTATTCTCAAAAAGGAGCAAACTTTTTAAAACAGATTGAGAATCAACACAAAATAGGATATTACTTAGCCTACTATCATTGGTATTCAACAAGATGATTTAATGCCATAAGGATGGCCACCAATTCAGCTGTAAAAATTGAATGTCCCTTACCTAAATAATATGATTTTTCTGTTTTAAGGCCAGGAATGACAAAAGCAGATCATGCACTGCTATCATCCAGGACCGAGCCATCAGTGTAAACTTTTAAATGATAATCAAAATTTTCTACTAATTCAATTCGGACAGATGTTGCTATTATATTTGGAGATTCTCCTTTTGTTGTGTCAGAAGCACATATGTTGACGTTTGCTTTTGTTAACTCCCAGGGAGGGACAGGTGGCACCAGAACACGAGGTGACATATCATGTAAATCAATGTTTGAAGAATTTAAAATATCTGACACATATGTGCGAATGGTTTGTAGATTTGAATTATTTTGTGCATTTTTTTGAAAATCAATAGTAGACCTAATATTTAATTCCTCAAAATCCTCCATTACTGTAATCTCACAATGTATTTAGCAGAAATGAATTTTCTGATTTCATCCAGTGGTAGAATACCCGCAAGCTTATAGGCTTCGGTCTTAGTATGCACAGGTGCCCTTGAAGCCGTTTCTCTTGCTCTTGTTCTTGTTCTTCTTCGTTCGTGGACTGCAACTCCCACGTACACGCGTAGGCTTCAGTTTACGTGTATGACCGTTTGTACCCCGCCATGTAGGCAACCGTACTCCGTTTTCGGGGGTGCCTGCCGTTCTTGTCACGGACTTTAAAACATCTTTTTTAATTATTTTTTATTTATTTTAAACTCCGAGGTTCTTGTCAACAGGGTTTCAGACTTTGAACCATCAGGTGGCCTGACAACCCAGCTGGCAGTGAGAAGCCAGGTGACAGGGAGGTAGGGAGGAAAGAGGTCCGATCTTCTCGGGCTCCGTCTCATTGTGGCGCCGTACAGAACGTATTTACTTGATTCTTTCTGGTCTGTCAGTTGTGTGTGTGTGTGTGTGTGTGTGTGTGTGTGTGTGTGTGTGTGTGTGTGTGTGTGTGTGTGTGTGTGTGTGTGTGTGTGTGTGTTACAAAAGGCGTAATTGTGACGGTTCAGGGAAAATCACATCAAAGTGCTCCCTACTGTTAACGATAACACGGCTTTTCTTTTCTTTTTTTTTTTTTTTTGCTCCGTATAGACGTAGAAATTTCAACTATAATCTTGTCTTCTTACTGTTACAGGGTGGTTATCATTGAAACTGCCATCACTGGAATCATGCACTTCGAAACGGCAGATCTTCTTGATAAATAGTGGGGAATGTATGTGTAAATTAAAGAAATACTGCTGTAGACATGAAGACAAAAAAAAAAAGAAAAAAAAGAAAAAAAAAAAAAAGAAAGAAAGCTACGCAAGTGAGTAGCCTTCTTTGACTGAGAGATCTGTTTAACTTGGTAGTCATTAACTCACTCAGTACGACCAGTCCTCTCTTCTCCTCTACACAGACCCCTCGGATATCCAGTGGGTATCTGAATGACCCAACCTTTAGCTTCCGTCGTCAGAATTGTGGTATTCTTTGTCAACATTCACGTCTTCAGTATAAGAGCCTTCCGCTTGCAGTATTTTGATGACGGTAATTGGGGTGAAACGCTGTTAACGTCGTCTCTTTCGCCGTTCGTATGGAAAGAGTTAAAAAATGAGAGAACAATACACGCACTCCAAAAACTCATACATGTGGACAAAATTTGTCAGTCCAGAGCACTCATTCATTCATGACCCCCCCCCCCCACCCCCTCCCTACTTCCTCCCCTACCCCCTTCCTCCCTAACCCTCCCCCCCCCTTTACCCACCCACCCCTTATTGCACATTCATTACCCAGTGCTCCAGTCGACCATCGTCCTGGAAGCTCCAATACCCACCGTGGCGAAATTCAGCGCGATTATCACCTGGGTTGGCAGCTTAGGCGGCAAACGGTGGGAGCAATTAAGCTAACAAAGTCACAACACGCATTCTACCATACGTTGTTTTAACACTAATGAAAGCACTGAAAGTATTCATTCATTCATTCATTCATTCATTCATTCATTCTTCTGTGCTAAATGGACAGCAGTTCACCGCCGGTACAATGGACTCGCTGCAGGCCCGTACAAGCGGGTCAGTTAAATGTACATCCTCTTGATCATATGATTTTCAGCAAACCATTTCACGACAAATTTCACACATTACTTCTTCTTCTTCTCCTTCTTCGTTCGTGGGCTGCATGCAACTCTCACGTTCGTAGCCTATGTACACGAGAGGGCTTTTCACGTGCATGACCGTTTTTACCCCGCCATGTAGGCAGCATACCCAATTTACGGGGGTTGTTTACGCATTCAATGACCACAGTAATAATTGAACAGAGAAAGAAACAGGAAAACGAATCATCAAATATAACGATAAGACATTTTTTTTTAAATAATGATAAGACACACAAACAACTACCAGCCAGTAGTAGTGCAACCAAAAGCAACAATTAATGCATAATAATAATAATAGACATTTACATAGCGTGTTTCTCCAGAAATACTCCTCAAATCATAAATAACAATAATCTAGAGTATACTTTGGAAAGGAAACGCTGCTAAGTACCTACAGTTCCAAGTTAGCTAACTGGCCTCCCCCCCCCCTCTCCCCTCCGCCCCCTTCCCTCCCGGTCCTTGTTTATTCTCCCTGCCACGCTGATTGGGTATGTCCCTCTCCATTTTTAACGTTATCGTACCCAGGGAAAACGAAGGCAATTATTGCGGTGGGTGGCAGCGAAAAGGTCTGCGGAGAATTAGGCCCTCATGAGCATGTTGCAGGCAGGCAGGCAGGCTGGCAGGCAGGCAGGCTCAAAGCCCCATCATCAGTCTGGCACGGTGCACTGGGCAGCCAGCAAGGGTTGGACCGCTCTACGTCAATGGCTCGTTAATGGGACGTGGGATGAATAGACAGGTGATTACTGGTGATTTCGTTGAGCTATTTTGGTGGACTGTCGTTGACTGATTCTCTCTCTCTCTCTCTCTCTCTCTCTCTGTGTGTGTGTGTGTGTGTGTGTGTGTGTGTGTGTGTGTGTGCGTGTGTGTGTGTGTGTGTGTGTGTGTGTGTGCGTGTGTGTGTGTGTTTGTCCGTCTCGTCCCCGTGTCCTCGGTCGTTTCTCTGTCTACCGTCTCTGTGTCTGTCTGTCAGTCTGTCTGTCAGTCTTTGTCTGTCTGTCTGTCTCTGTCCAGTTCTTTCACTTCAGTCTCATGCCACACTGATCTTTTAGTCACCGAGGTTCAGCAGTTAAGGGGTTAATATGAATGAAATATTCGTATTTTATTCTCTCTCTCTCTCTCTCTCTCTCTCTGTCTCTCTCTCTGCTTGTCTGTTTGTCCGAACGCAGTGACACCTCCTTGAGAAACTGAAACTGCTAGTCCAGGCAACCCGCACACTGGAACAGCCAGCTCCAACCAGCATACTCCATGATGGTAATATCTACAGACTATCAGCACGGACTGGTATCGATCGATCCCGTACAAATCCATGACAGCAGCATCAGAAGCAAGTATACACCCGTGTCTAGGTCATGTCTGCTTGATATATTAACTGTTAATATATCTGAGTACGGTGTGTGTGTGTGTGTGTGTGTGTGTGTGTGTGTGTGTGTGTGTGTGTGTGTGTGTGTGTGTACACTACACTACTCTACATTGCAGTGCACAATGCTAAATCGACTTAGCACACCACACCACACGACATCACACCGAAATACACTACACTAGACTACACTGCACTATACTGCACTACATTACATCACACTACACTACACTACACTGAAGAAAACAAATTGCGCTGCACTACACTGCACTGAACTAAACTCGAAGGAATATAAGTACTGTTGTTTGTGTCCCAACATTATCTATTATCTGGAAACACACAAAAATCACAGGCTTAAAAAAATTCCTTGGTGGAACGTGCGACACATTTACTCATGATTAGAGGCTGTGGTGTTCATTCTTTTCAATCAATTTGCTTTGAATAAAAAAGAAAACCTACCCGGAAACAGAGTATGGCTGCCTACACGGCGGGGTAAAAACAGTCATGTACGTAAAAGCCCACTCGTGTACATACGAGTGAACGTGGGAGTTGCAGCCCATGAACGAAGAAGAAGACGAAGAAGAATATTTTTTAAAAAAGAGAGAAAAATAATAAGAATAAATGAACAAGTTGGTGTCATCAACGAGACAAAGGTTAACACAAAATCACGAAATATTTTTCACTGATCGACTGAATTTCCGAGAAAAACAAACATACAAACAAACAAAAACTTGTGATGTCACTCTGCACATCATCGCTTTGAAATATTACGCATGAGCCTGATTGTCACCATTGAAAGTTGTGACATAAGTTGCTTTAGTAAACTATGTAACAGATGCGAACGGTGTTGTATACTGAGTTTGGAGAGAACAATAGATTACTGTTGGACATTGAGTTTTTCGAAAAAAAAAAAAAATTCTCAAAGAAAACCATCAGAGACAAATGAAATATTTAAATAGTGGTGGGTACGCGAAAGCTAAACAAACAAAGAAACAACAACAACAAATCCCATTATTTCATTGACAATCAGCTCACGTGAACCTAAAGTGAAACACACTACTAACAGCAACAACAGCAAAAATCAAGAAGCTTACAAATAACAAGTAACGTGCAAAGCGTTGAGCAAAAGTGGATTACAAGGAGAAGGGAAGGGCCACGACTCATACGATTAATTCCAGCGAATTGACTCCTTCCCCCCCCATGCCCCCCGCCCCGCCCCCCCTCTCTCTCTCTCTCTCTGCTGCTGCTTTTCCCTGGGGAAGTGTTGCTTTAATCACCTCCCAGGGGAGGACAAAAGAAACCCGGTTCAGGGCACGACAGGAAGGGCCTGGCCAGAGCTCGCTGCGTGTTCTCTGCGGTCCAGGAGAAAAAGGCAGCTGTGCCCTCTATAAATGGGTTCATGTTGCATGGGTTGTCGATGGCTGTTCGATATTTCCTGGCAAATATATCCAGGCAAGACAGCGAAGATCAATGCAGCCCGGACAGGCAGGCCTTTCACAGCGGCAGCAGCCTGGTGCCAGCGGAGACCGGGGTGCCGGGGGCCGGTGGGTGTAGGGGTGGGGGGAGAGGGTGTTTGCAGGGGGTGGGGTGGGGGTGCCGAGCTCAGGGAGAAACTTGAAAAGGTGAGTTGGGACGAGGCCTGGGTGAAAAAGAAAAAGAAAAAAAGGGGGTAGGGGTGGGGGGTTGGGGGGGAGAGGAGCAGGGGGGGGGGGAGGGTAGGGGAGGAAGCGAAAAGGGGGATGTGAAAGGAAAAAGGAAGGAAACGGAGAAGCGTGTGTAAAAGGAAGAAGGAAAGGAAGCGAGGAAGGAAGCGAGGAAGGAAACGGGAACTCGTTTTGCTAGCGCACGTGCTTCACGCGCTACATCCGAGAACAAGCTGCGATGTTTGGCCGCCCCTTCCGCAAGCTCGGGGCAACAGTGGCAAACACCGGTTAGCATTCAGTCCCCGGCTGCAAGGGTGTCGAAGTGGGGAAGAGCGAGGGATGTGGGCCGAAGCGGTGGATGAAGTTGGAAAGTGAAGCTAACGACTCAAGGTGAGAGACAGATCATTCTCTTGCCAGCACAGCATCCCCCGGCTAATCACCGTCCTTCTTGCATCTCAACGTGCGTGATATCATATATGTTTTAAACGTGCGTTCCTTCAAAGAATTTCTGATACGTGCAAAGGTAAAATTCACACACACCAAATAAAAATACCAACACACATCAACCATGACAGAATCGCCAACGGACTGATGGTAGTATTGTGATCAGAAGAGGGATAAGAAGAACTCTGAAATGCACGCCTTAAAGTGTAACTTTAATAAAGAACATCGTCAAGTATCAGAATCATGTAATCTTATTGCAGGTCTACTTGAATGGTATGTGTAATGACACCTGAGAGAGGAGTTTGCAGGTCTTCTGGAATGGTATGTGTAATGACATCTGAGAGAGGAGTTTGCAGGTCTACTTGAATGGTATGTGTAATGACACCTGAGAGGAGGTGACCTCTGAGAGAGGAGTTTGCAGGTCTATTGAATGGTATGTGTAATGACACCGAGAGGGGTTTGCAGGTCTCTTGAATGGTATGTGTAATGACTCTGAGAGAGGAGTTGCAGGTCTTCTTGAATGGTATGTGTAATACACACTGAGAGAGGAGTTTGCAGGTCTACTTGAATGGTATGTGTAATGACACCTGAGAGAGGAGTTTGCAGGTCTACTTGAATGGTATGTGTAATGACCTGAGAGAGGAGTTTGCAGGTCTACTTGAATGGTATGTGTAATGACACTGAGAGAGGAGTTTGCAGGTCTCTTGAATGGTATGTGTAATGACATGAGAGGGTTTGCAGGTCTACTTGAATGGTATGTGTAATGACACCTGAGAGAGGAGTTTGCAGGTCTTCTTGAATGGTATGTGTAATGACACCTGAGAGAGGAGTTTGCAGGTCTACTTGAATGGTATGTGTAATGACACCTGAGAGAGGAGTTTGCAGGTCTTCTTGAATGGTATGTGTAATGACACCTGAGAGAGGAGTTTGCAGGTCTTCTTGAATGGTATGTGTAATGACACCTGAGAGAGGAGTTTGCAGGTCTACTTGAATGGTATGTGTAATGACACCTGAGAGAGGAGTTTGCAGGTCTTCTTGAATGGTATGTGTAATGACACCTGAGAGAGGAGTTTGCAGGTCTACTTGAATGGTATGTGTAATGACACCTGAGAGAGGAGTTTGCAGGTCTACTTGAATGGTATGTGTAATGACACCTGAGAGAGGAGTTTGCAGGTCTACTTGAATGGTATGTGTAATGACACCTGAGAGAGGAGTTTGCAGGTCTACTTGAATGGTATGTGTAATGACACCTGAGAGAGGAGTTTGCAGGTCTACTTGAATGGTATGTGTAATGACACCTGAGAGAGGAGTTTGCAGGTCTACTTGAATGGTATGTGTAATGACACCTGAGAGAGGAGTTTGCAGGTCTACTTGAATGGTATGTGTAATGACACCTGAGAGAGGAGTTTGCAGGTCTACTTGAATGGTATGTGTAATGACACCTGAGAGAGGAGTTTGCAGGTCTTCTTGAATGGTATGTGTAATGACAACTGAGAGAGGAGTTTGCAGGTCTTCTTGAATGGTATGTATAATGACACTTGAGAGAGGAGTTTGCAGGTCTTCTTGAATGGTATGTGTAATGACAACTGAGAGAGGAGTTTGCAGGTCTTCTGGAATGGTATGTGTAATGACACCTGAGAGAGGAGTTTGCAGGTCTTCTTGAATGGTATGTGTAATGACACCTGAGAGAGGAGTTTGCAGGTCTACTTGAATGGTATGTGTAATGACACCTGAGAGAGGAGTTTGCAGGTCTTCTTGAATGGTATGTGTAATGACACCTGAGAGAGGAGTTTGCAGGTCTACTTGAATGGTATGTGTATTGACAAATGAGAGAGGAGTTTTCTCATAACCTTCATCCTTGCCAGTTGTTTCCTTTTTTCGAAAAATGAGGTAGTCTTGATTAATTTTCTTTTTTTAACTGGTCCACGAAATATAAACACACATTTCCATCCACAAATGTAGCGGCATACATACCCACATCACATCACCATACTACGAGCATGTAATGCATTGATTGAAAAAAAAAAAGAAGGTTTAACTGAATCAAAGTCACAAATAAATTATACGTAAATATTAATGGCTGACAACCTGTGACATGTTTTAAAATACTGACAGTATACCTAATGTTTAAACACACCATTATTGGTAAGACTATTGATTCTAAGGAAAAGAAATGTTTACAGCATCCTCTGGTTTACAACCACACACACACACACACACACACACACACACACACCTATATATATATACAGAGACAAACATAGATCTATGTGGATAACATGAGGCATCTTTAAATCACGTCCTGCCCTCACACCCACACCACAAACACAAATCACTTTTTAAGGTTCAAAGCTAAATCAAGACTTTTTTTTCACGTTTCTTCCACTTCTTTCTGGAAAACGAAGACATCTGGGCTTTGATTCATTTTTCAATATATAACTCTATCATACAAGACATTCCGAGACACAGACACAGACAGACACAGACACATAGACACAGACAGACACATAGACACAGACACACAGAGAGACACACAGACACTGGCACACACAGACACAGACAGAGACACACAGGCACACACAGACACAGACCCCCCCCCCCCCCCCCCGCCCCCCCCCCCCCACACACGTACGTTTTCAATACAAAAATTAAAGAGCTGGAATTAAAGGCTGAGACCAGCTTTACCGCATTCTGTTAGTCAGGAAGAACGCCAAAGTCCAGACGCCTGCATTTTTTTTTTTCTGCACCAGGGCAGCTTTACAAACAGACAGGAGAAACAGCATGAGCTTCATGTTGAAATGCATGTTGTCGAGATTTTAGAGCAATTTTCTCACTGACACGTAAATGTACACTGCAGGGGAGGGGGATTTTGGAGGTACACAAAAGCGCGCCGTAAATGTTCTCAAAACATATTTATAAAACGATGCAAGCGCTGACGAAGAGCAGCACAAAACCCATTCATGTAGGCGTGTATTTACACACAACACAGTTCTGTTGAAAGCTATACCCATAGGGATTGACGAAGGCAAACAAAGTTGAGAAATGTAGATAGCTTGAATACGTGAGTTGATTTTGAAATGTTTGCATGGGGGCACTTTAAAACTTTGCAAAAAAAAAAAAAAAAAAAAAAAAAGAAAAAAAAGAAAAAAAGAAAGAATATATATATATGGGGCCTACGCGGTAACTTGGATGCAACAAGGAAAAAAAAAGACCAAGTGGTATCGAGAGAGATGCTGCATGACATTGAAAAGATCTGTTGAAAAATGTGTTTTCAAAACTGTTGATTTTTTTAGTTTGTTTATAAATATGCACTAAATACAAACTTATGTGCATGCAATAACAGACCGACGTGTAGCCTACGAAGAAGCAGGCAGTTGACAGGCGAGGGTGGTGTAGGGATGGAGGTGGAACAAAATGCTAAATTTACTGAAGGAAATCGGAAAAAAAAGACTGCAAACTGTGTGACTTGATTAACAAAATGCCAGAGTTAATAGAGGAAATCGAAAAACGGTCTTCAAACTGTGAAATTCGATTTCCCTCTGTGGTTCTGACAAAGTTAACAACATAATTCTCCATCACACTCTCGGACGTGTGTGTGTGTGTGTGTGTGTGTGTGTGTGTGTGTGTGTGAGAGAGAGAGAGAGAGAGAGAATTTGATCCAGTTCGATGAAAAGTGTCTACAGATAACACACTGCAGTTAGTGAAAATTAGGGCAATTGTCAAGGTCTTTTAAAGTTTATTTTCCCACCATTGCACTCATTATGGAGCGATTCATTTTGTGCGACTATACCACTTAATTAACAACAAATAAAAGTCGAGGTAAATATCACAGCCTACTTGCGTGATGTGTATTTCGTCTTATTGCATCACATTTTATTGGATCGTATTGTATTGTGTCACACCATCGTCACAAAATAATTCCCTGTGATAAATTGTGGCAACTTTTCCTAGGAAAGTGTAACATGACTTTTGAAACGTTTGACTATCTACGGAGTTATAGCAAATTCATTGTTCTGTTAATGCTTGTGTCGTTGTCAACTCTGATTCATGATTATGTCAGATATAATTATGATTTAGTTCAGGTTATTGACGAACTTTGGCGAATGAAAGAAACCCCGTGGCAACTGGAAGACAAAATCTTGGCAAGAACATAATCTTTTTTCTTTCTTTCTTTTTTTGTTTGATTGAAATACCAGCCGATTTTAAGCCACTGCTTTAGGAGTTTGAATATTCAGTTGTTTGAATTCTAAAGCCTGTGCAGCAGATGGCTTGTTGCATGACTGAAGAAGAAAAGAACATGAAGTAGCTCCAACCATTCCACCGTGACCAGAGCACGATCAGGTCATATTTTCTGTTTCAAAGCAAGCGGTTCTTGTTCAGCTGTCGCCCACTCAGTCCTTAGATTTAACACTGATCTGTTGTGTCTATTCATCTATTTTGGTGTGAGCTTTTGATCAAGCAACGCTTGCAACAATGTCACAACTTCACAACGTTATGCCTACTGTTTCATTGTTCGTGTTTTCGCGAGAGATCCCACATTGATAACTATGATAATGGTGACAATGATAAAAAAAACAACAACAAAAAACAAAACACAAAAACAAAACAATTTTGACAAAAATGAATCAACACATCTGTTGAAATAATGCACTTCAGCGCAGCCCAATAATATAAATCAGTGTGTGTGTGTGTGGAAGGGGGGGGGGGAAGAGGGGGGGGGGAGGTTTCTTCCACTGAGCACCCTCGAAAAGAGGGAAGCACAAATCAAGTCTCAACTGGAAACAACCCCCTACTGCCGATCTTCAAGGGCGGACGCAAGCCTGGCAGCTTCACAGGGCTGGCCTGAAGAAACCCACGACCATTTAACGTTGTGATGCCGTGTGGCGCTATCAGGATTACCCTTCAGCCCTATCGACGGTGTCCCACGGCTCCCCGGGCTTAACTGCTTTCCAGCTCTGCGGGGAAGCTTGTCACTCCGATAGTAGTTTCCGTGAGGCCATGGCTTTGCAGACAAGTGTCCAGAATGGGAAAAGGCACTGACATGCTACGTTGTGTCACCCCAGGGAGCTGGGCCACCTGGGCGACAGATTGCGTCAGAATGGTCATGGGCATATATTTAATGTCATAGGTGGGTGGGTAGTTTCCAACGTTCAGTTGCGTGAGTTTTTCACGTGCTTCCGTGTGTGTGAGTGGGTGGGGGTAGGGGGTGGAGGGAAGTATTGATGGGGAGGCGGGGAGTGGGGAATGAAATATAAAGCGCTTTGAACAGTATTTCATTAGTAAAAAAAAAAAAAAAAAGGTAATGTGTACAGACAGACAAACCTCCCATCCCCCAACACACACACGCACACACACACACACACACACACACACACACACACAAACACGTCTAAGTAATCAGATAATGTGTACAGACAGACAAACCTCCCATCCCCCAACACACACACGCACACACACACACACACACACACACACACAAACACGTCTAAGTAATCAGATAGTTACACTTTAAGAACAACAAGAAGAGTTGAGATTTAAACATTCGAGAAAGTCACAGTTTGGGTAATTCATCTGAACGTTACTCTGTGGTTTGTTCACCAGGTAAGCGAGTGTCAGAACTGGTACAGATATCAAAAAAGGATCAGGAGCAAATTCAGTCTCATTAAGGGTGGATCTCCCGGTGGTCCCCAATAGGACCATGTCACACAGGAGTTTAGAAACAGCTTTTTTAAGACAGAAAAGTGCTGTTGAAATGGTCATTTATGTGGCATACTATTGTCTGAAATGTATTTTGACAATGTTCTTAGAGCATTTTCAATTTTGATTTAGGATGTTCTCTGTTTTCCCTGCACCGTATTTCTTTTTTTTTTTTTCAAAAACATTTTTAAAATTCCATTTTGATAGGTTGACATTTTACAACAAGAACGTCATTTTAATAGACATTTATAAAGAAGAAAAACCAAAAAAACAAAAACAAAACAAAACAAAAAACAAAACAAAACAAAAACAACAACAAAAAACAGAAAAAAACAAACAAAAAACAAACACCATAAATACTCTGATAGACAGAAACAGCCAAGCAGCTGGATTATACATAGCTTGGTTATCATCATGGAGTATTATCATTCATTTCTTAAGATCTTACACAAGCTGTCAAGGAATACAAACTGCCAAGTATCTTAGAACACGTTCATAGCAAGTGAACACCTCGATCATTTCTTACGTATTTCACCAAACTGCTGCCACGAACAATTAAATGACTGCTCATTTCGTGTCAATCTGCTTCATTTGACAACAATGTGCTGAAAAGAAGGTTGCCCGACTCATAATTGGAACATGGAGAATCTTCACTTTTGAGCGACCTCTCTGACCACAGCGTAAACTCGATGTGTATATCCTTCAGAAATAGATTACTATGCAGGTGATTAGACCTCGCTGGGGATTTATTTTGTGCTACAGTTATGGTGCACTTGCTCTCTCTCACTTGCCAGCGATTTTTGGACTGCATCTCATTACATTTTGTCATGAGACAAATCAGACTATGAAACAGCTTCCACACAGGCTAGGCATTGCTTTAACTTTGTTTCCTGGTTTGGAAAATGTTGCTTTTTTTTTTCTGCAGCGAACATTAGTGCGTGACATGAGCCCAACAATGTTTCCAGGCGGCCAAATACCCATCCGTCTTGTGTGACAGACATTGCAAGTTTGTTTCACAATGTGTTGACATGCTGATTCCCTCACCGTGTCAAATGTGCTAAAGCTTAGCTGTGCTCTCGCACTGGTGGTGATCTTGTCATGGGGTAACACTTACACTTCAGCCATTGGTTTTGCAGACAAGTGTACGTAATTGAAGAATTTTCAAAGACGAAATATGTAAGCCTGTTGGTTCGGTCTTTCGAAATAAAACATCTGGCGTCATGGGTAGTTTCGGAGACAGGGCAATATCATACAATTCAGAGAAGGAATTAGCGATTGTTCGTTTGTTTCAATTAGGTATTGGAACAAGCACACACACACATGAACACGTGTACACATGCACTCACTCAGTTACACAGATAACAACAGCTGACAAGACACAAAACAAAACAAAACAAAAAAGCTTGGAAAAAGATGATCGCGCCTTTTGGAATATTTGGAATATTATAAATGTGATACATTTGAAGAAGTCGGTCCTTTTGACATATCACTTTTACAATTGTGATAGATATCTGCTGGATGCTTGCAGCAGGGTAAGACATTGCTTCTTAAATAGATAAATAAATAAAGACAGAAAGAAAGAAAGAAAGAAAGAAAGAAAAAAAGTCCGTCACAAATCCAGACTCAACAGGAACGTTTTTTCCCAAACTGGGTCCACATCACTCTTTACTCAAAGTAGTCAGGCAGACTCACAACAGATCTGCTGTGCTTTCAGGATGGATTCTTGGTCCGACATTCTTTTTCCGCTTTGAGACATTTAACCAATGCAGTCGGCCGATTAATTTCTACTTTGGAATTTTCTTTCTGATACAGACAAACCGGGATGACAGTCGCGAAAATCGTCGCCATAGTCGGATAGATGGACAGACCACGGGATGCCATGTTATAACTGAACCCGATTGCTGGCATGAACGGTGGAGAAAGCAGGCTTGCTATATGCTAACGCTACGGTAAAAGGCTGTAAAAGCAAAACATAGACAGCACAACTCGGTCTTCACGAGGAGCTACACAGCACGTCCACACACCACGAGCTCGCCGAGACTATTGATGTTCGGAAAAGGGCAAGATATTGCTTTGTTAAAAAATATATATCTGAAACCAGTCTCACCAGGGACATTTTAGCGCCAGACTGGGCTTGAATCATTTTTTACTGCTGATGTTACCCGGCAACCATAACTCCAGTAACTTCATGGACGTGACATGTCAGTCATGGCCGTTTAACGTTCAGACGCTATGCCGCGCTAATAGGATTACCCTCCAGCCCCGCAGACGGCGTCACACATGCCCGGGGGCTTCACTGCACTCCTGCACTGGAGGAAAGCCCATCGCTGAGAGCGTTTTCCGTTCAGTCACAGGCTCTTCTGAAGTGGCCTGATGGGAAAGAAAAAGCGACTGGGTTTGTGGATGTATGAAGGTTGGTGTGGAGGGAAGGGTGATGGGTCGTGGCGTGGTGGGTGGCGTGAGTTAAGTCATTTGGTCTTCGGAAATATGTTGTCTCGTTAACAACAACAACAACAACCAAAAACCCACCAAAAACCAACCAGCCAACCGACCAACCAACCAAACAAATAAACACCCCCCCTCCCCCCCCCAAAAAAATGGTGATGAAAGAGTCCAACAGAATTGTGGGTTGTATTTGTGTTTTGGTGATTCTTCTTATTAGTTAGACTAGAAAACGTGTGACTTGGCAACAATGTGTTTTTGCCTTGGACCAAAAAACAAAAAGAAAGTGTTGATAACGATTAAATATTGTTGGCCATGACTTTGGGATCGAAGATTTTTGTCTGAAGATCAGGTCAGTTCTGTCCTCTCGTGCGCAAAACATACTGGTGGCTGACAAGACCGACTCCACATCGGCAGCGGCTGCAGGAGAATGTCTGTCTGTGGTAGGTTCTTCCCAGGCGCCGTTCTTCAGCCTTGTCTTCCTCTCCTACAGGCTGGCACACCTTGGGAAAGTGTTGATAAAGATTGAACATTATAATACAGTAAAAACCTACCGATGGGACATGTTGTTATGTCAACAAAGATTGCCAGATCATTACGCAGGACGTGTAAGAATGTGTTGAACAGCATTTCCCAGAACTGGAGCAAAGCATCTTGTCGCACTTGCAAACCTGGTCAATCGGAACCATACCACAGTCAGGCGCGGAAGATGGATCAATGGGAAATGACAGAGAAAAAGTGGAAAGAACGTTTCGATTTTCAGCGATTTCAGATGAACTCGGCTTTGTGTGTGTGTGTGTGTGTGTGTGTGTGTGTGTGTGTGTGTGTGTGTGTGTGTGTGTGCGTGTGTGTGTGTGTGTGTGTGTGTGTGTGTGTGTGTGTGTGTGTGTGTGTGTGGACACATCCATTTCAGGGTCGGCACTAATAACGCCTCGAACAATCATAAATCGCACTAAAAACTGTTACCTACGTCGACTTCTGCCCCCGTTGCAGGTTGTCGAAAGAGACAGACAGACAGACAGACAAACAAAACGACAGTCAGACAGACAGACAGGAAGACCGGCATTGAAGAAGTGGTGATGCTGTTGCTGATGATGGAAAGCTTCACTTGCAAATTGTCAAAGCGTGCGGACTAATCCATATAAGCTGCACGACACCTGCTGTTGAGAAAAATATGGATGGATAACGATATCATACCGATAATGGATGATGTCATGCTCATGTTGGATGAAGTCATGCTGACGATGGATAATGGCATGCTGATTGTGGATGATGTCACGCTGATGATGGTTAATGACAGGCTGATGATGGATAACGATGTCATGCCGATGATGAGTATTGTCATGCCCATAATGAATAATGTCACGCTGATGATGGATAACGACGTTATTCTGATAATGGATGACGTCATGGATGATGCTGATGATGGATGACGTCATACTGATGATGAATACTGTCATGCCGATAATGAATGTCATGCTGATGATGGATGATGTCATACTGATGGTGGATAATGTCATGCTGATGATGAATAACGATGTCATGCTGATGATGGATAAAGTCATGCTGATGATGGATGATGTCATACTGATGGTGGATAATGTCATGCTGATAATGAATGTCATGCTGGTGATGGATAACGACGTCATGCTGATGATGGATGATGTCATACTGATGGTGGATAATGTCATGCTGATGATGAATAACGACGTCATGCTGATGATGGATAACGTCATGCTGATGATGGATGATGTCATACTGATGGTGGATAATGTCATGCTGATGATGAATAACGACGTCATGCTGATGATGGATAACGTCATGCTGATGATGGATGATGTCATACTGATGGTGGATAATGTCATGCTGATGATGAATAACGATGTCATGTCATGCTGATGATGGATAATATCTGACAGTGATTAATGTCATGTCAATGATGGATAACGATGTCAAAAAAACAACAAAAAAACAACAACAACGAAAACACTTAACTCACGTACCCTCCCTCCACTCCCCTTCTTCATCCCCACCCCTCCCCCTTCTCCGCAAGGCAATCCTTACCATCTCGGTGCAGCCCAACCTGAAACGGAACGCCTAGTCTTGGTGCAGACATCGATCGGCCCTGCCTCTAATGACGATAACGAACATAATGTGCACCTTCCCCAACCACCCCCATCCCTTCCCTTCTCTTCCCCCACCAGCTTGGGGGAGGGGGGGGGGGCAGTCTGGAAGATTCCAGTCCTGTAATACCCCCCTCCCCCTGCCCTCCTCCCCCCCCTTCTTCTCGCCCATCCATCTACCCCACCACCTACTCCCCACCCATCCCCCATCCTATGTCTGTCTCACACTCTGTGTGCCTCTCTCTGTCTCTCAGTGAGTGTGTCTCTCGTGTCTGTCTAGCTGTCTGTCTCGCTATCTCTGTGCTCTCTCTGTCTCTGCCTGTCTGTCTGTCTGTCTTCTTCTCTGCCCTGTCTCACACTCTCACTATCCCTGCACCTCTCTCTGTTTCTCAATGCTTGTCTCTCTTTCTCTGCCTGTCTGTCTGCCTTTCTCCTTCTCTAGAGGCCCGTCTCGCTTTTTCACTACCCTTGTGACCTCTCTCTGTATGTCAATGTTTGTCTGTCTCTTTTTCGGCCTGTCTGTCTGGTTGTCTCCTTCGCTGCCTAACATACTGTGTGCCTCTCTCTCCCTGTGTGTATCTCTTTGTCACTGTCTGTCCACTGATCTCTCCATCTCTCTCTTTCTATATATATATATATATATATATATGTGTGTGTGTGTGTGTGTGTGTGTGTGTGTGTGTGTCTTTGTCACTGTCTGTCCACCGACCTCTCTCTCTCCCTCCCTCCTTCTATGTGTGTGTCTCTCTCTTTCTCTCTCTGTGTTTCTCTTTGTCACTCTCTGTCTCTCTCTCTGTCTCTCTTTGTCACTGTCTGTCTCTGTCTCTGTTTCTCTCTCTCTCTCCCTCCGTCCCCCTCTCTCTATATCTCTCTACCGCTCTCTCTCTCCCTCTGTCCCCCCTCTCTCTCTATGTGTGTGTGTGTGTCTCTCTTTGTCACTGTCTGTCCACCGATTCTCTCTCTCTCCTCCCCCTCTCTCTCTCCCACCCCCTCGTCTCTCTCCCATCCTCCTCTTTCCTTCCATCCTATGGCAGTTATTGATTCCAAATGCTGTGGAATATGATAGGTTCATTCACGCGAACCGTTTTCTCGTTTGGGAGGGGCTGTTGGAGGCGCGGCGAGTTTGGGGAAAGGGGAGGGGGAGGGAGAGGGGGAGGGGGAGGGTAGGGGTAAAGGGTGGTGGCATATCAGGGCAAGCAGACCAGACGTGATTGGTTGGTCTACAGCAACGTATAGAGCCCACTGTTTGTCTGAAAGGCTGCATGTGTGCATGCACGTTCCATAGAACCCATCCCCCGCTTTCTTATATGTTGAGCAACTCATGTTATTATTATTATTATTATTATTATTATTATTATTATTATTATTATTATTATCGTCTTCCAGAACAACCTTGCAATCGTTCAGACATCGATAACGTTATCACGTACATGTACGTGTTTTTCTTTTCTTTTCTTTTCTTTTCTTATTTTACGCGGTCTGTGTGGACGTCAGTGCTTTCCCTTTTATTCAATTGCATGGTGGAACTGAGCGTGCTTTCCTCCAGTTGACTCTTTTAGAAGTGGACAGAAAGATATTGACAGAAATATACAATTTAAAAAGGTATGGAGATAGATGATAAAGTATTTAAACACAAAAAATAAAATATTCGATTTAAAATATAAGGAAACAGATGAATGATATAGACAAATGAATAAACGACAGATGAATAGATGAGTGGTCAGGAAGCGAGCAAGCAACTGACAAATGAATGAATGAATGAATGAATGAATCAATCAATCAATAAACTTACGATTTCCCTTAATTAGAACGAAACTTTTTTTTTTAATGTTTCGAAAACTAAAACAAAAACAAAAAAACACAAACAAAGAAATCTTGATTTCGAGTAACTGAAATGTAACTTAATTTGATTTAGGAATTGTCGGGGTTGTTTAGAACCAGTGGTGTTTATTGGTTCTGCAGTTAAAAAAAAAAATCGCGTGCATGTGCCCAGTATCTACCTATCATGACCCCCGCGAAAAAAAAAAGTTGGTAATAAACACGATCGATTTTCTGACAGTCCTGTGCATATGTCCATACGTTGTCAGTAAACTTTCTCCCCTTTCTCCTGTATGTGTGAAATACCGAAAATATCATGAACTAGTAGAATACGATGATAGTTTATGTGAAATTATCATTATTCATAATTCTCCTGCCTCGACAACAAACAATCAGCAATGCACGAATTCGCTGGAAATAGCCGGCACGACGTTTAACTGTTTGGGCGTAGAAAGGGAAAACAACCCAGATTCCATCACGGAGAGAGAGAGAGAGAGAGAGAGAGAGAGAGAGAGAGAGAGAGAGAGAGAGAGAGAGAGAATAATGTTTTGCAGAGTCTGTTGGACGACTCTCACCAATCGTCAATGACTGATGGAGAAACTGTGTGCAGAAAGAGACTATGCAACAAAATGTTTTATATATTCCCTTATTTATATATTCATTTTATAAATTGCTCGGCCTTAGCAGCTATTTTTGTCACATTATCAGGTCGTATGGTGATAATTATAATAAAATGCACGCATTTCCCGTTTTCCGTTTCAGTCACACACGAACAAAAACACACATACCCACGCACGCGCGCGCCCGTGACCACAAACACAAACAGACACACACGCCCACAAGCCCACACACCCACACGCACACTGACACACGCACGACCGCTTTCACCTTTCCCACCGCCTTGTCAGTCTACAAAGTCAACCGTCTTCATTTCAAAGCCGTCTGTTCCAGAACTAATCAGGCAGGTGTAATCAGCTAGTTTCCCTTGTTGCAAGACAGATGCCAAGAAATAATGATCGGCTCAGCATGCAAGGCAACAAGACCTCATCAAGAATTAATGACGGCTATTGATAGTGCCAAAGAAAGCATGGAAATCGACGTCTGGTCGGAAGAGAGAGAGAAAAAAAATCGTTTATTGGATTTTTTTTCCCCCTCTGCGGGCAGTATTTCTGAGTTATGTGTGTTGAATATGTCACCCAGCTTCAAGCAAAGGCCGGGTTTATTGGTCGTTAAATTCCAACCCCCACTGAAAAGCTCTTTCACTAAAAACAACCCCCCCCCCCCCCAAAAAAAAGCATGTACGCACAATCCGTAACACACATGTATGAACATACATATACACACGCACGCACTTGATGCGTGCACACGCACACACTGGCGTTGCGGAGTGATACATGATGTACAGAGAGAGAGAGAGGAGGAGGAGGAGGAGGAGGAGGAGGAGGAGGAGAGAGAGAGAGAGAGAGAGAGAGAGAGAGAGAGAGGGGTAATAGTTTGGAACAACAACTGGCTTTTAGATAAAGGAAGATAAAACAAGAAACTGCGATAGAGTTGTGCACAAGTACACAGCACCAGCATCACAGGTCAAATATTTATCTTTCAACAGCCATAACAACAGTGGTAACAATAACAACAACAACAGCAACAACAACATTAATAAAAATAGTCTTTTGTTTGTCCTTTTTGAAGGACTATGACTCAAACTAGGAAGCAAGACTGCACTGTTGTTAGTGCTGCAGCCTTTTGGAAAAATCCCAACGCCGACTGTCCTAAAAGGCTTCTTGGCCGAATGGGGATGTAACTTGGGCAAGACACTCTCTAGCCCAGATAATCGGGACAGCTGTTGCCTCCACTGCTCTTCTGATAGTCATTGTCTGGCACGACTATCATACTATCATACACTACTACTACTACTACTGCTGCTGCTGCTACTGCTACTACTACAACTACTGCTGCTGTTACTGCTGCTGCTGCTACTGCTACTACGACTACTACTGCTGCTGTTACTGCTGCTGCTGCTACTGCTACTACTACAACTACTGCTACTACGACTGCTACTACTGCTAGATACAAGGAAATCTGCTTGGCGATTCTATTCTTTTAGTCCGATTTCAAAGCGCCCATCAATTTGGTTTTCCACTTGAAAAAAAAATTACATATCCTTTCTTAGTGTGAAAAAAAAGCCAACAACTAACAGCCAAGTGAAAATACAAGATAAAAAAGAGTCACCATTCAAAAAGTAAGAAACGAATGGTCAGTCAAGAAACAGAAAACTCAAACTCAAAACACAGCTCCGGAAACACGCGGAGAAATCGAATTCAGCAAGACGTACAGTGACTCAAGAAATTCTAAGACAGCAACGGCAACAATAAAATACAAATCAAGAAGCAATGTCAACAACAACAACAACAAAACAAACAAAGAGGATACTATCAATATGAGACAGACAGACAGACAGACACACACACACACACACACACACACACACACAAAGAGAGAGATAGATACACACACACACACACACACACACACACACACACACACACACACACACACACACATCAGCAACAAATAAAGATAAAACAAGAAGCAAAGACAACGACAACAAAACAAACAAAGAGGATATCATCAATAAGACACACACACACACACACACACACACAGATTAACAGAGACTCGTGCTGACAGACAGACAGAAACACACACACACACACACACACACACACACACACACACAATCACAGGAAAAGGAGAGAGAGAGAGAGAGAGAGAGAGAGAGAGAGAGAGAGAGAGAGAGCGAAAGTATTCCTGATGATAAACGGTGGTTGCCTGCGGAAGGCCGCATTGTCCCACACGGTGTGAGGCATTGATTGGCTAGCCGTCCGACCGGGCAGTGGGAACGGAACGGCGTGGGGGTGGGGGTGGGAGGGGAAGTAGGAGCTATGTTCTGGCATTGTTCCAGACAGGCCCCAGAGGTAGGAGGAGGAGGAGGAGGGGAGGGGGTAAGAGAGAGAGGGAGAGGGGGGCGGGGGAGGGGATGGGGGGTTTAGGGGGCGGATGAGGAGGCAAGGACCGATTTTCCTTTTCTTCCTGTTTACACGGGTGCCTTGCCTCTCTCTCCCTCCGATCAATGTCTATCGATGGGTGACGGGTTAACCAGCGTGGCGGGGTGGGCCGGTCACTGGGAGTGGTTTGCTCGTTCTTTAAGTGGCGCGCGGGGGGGACGTGTACAATACATTCACTGCTCTGGTCTCTGGTCTCTTTTGTGGGTGTCTCACTGATTTCCGACCGGCTGGCCCATCCCATGGTCAAGGTGGTCATTGTTTCAGTTTAATAAGCTCAGGTCCCTGTCCGGTGATCTGGTGGGATGTGGGGGTGTGGGTGGGGCTGCGGGGAGGGTAGGGGGCGAAGGGGGTAGGTGTGAGTGTTGGAGGGAAGGGGGCAATGGGGGTGTGGGGTAGGGGTGTGTGTGTGTTGGAGGGGGGGGGAGGTCCTAGTTTAGTTTCTCGGTGGTGCCGGTTTATCCTATAGTTACGTTCCACAGATTTTTTTTTTCAGGCCATCGGGGCTGTGACTGAATTCATATCCACAGCGTTCAGGGAAAGGCGTGGCTCAAACCTCTCCTTCTGCCGTTTTAACCTTCCCCAACGGACATCGGGTACCGCCATGCACACCCGCGTGGAGTGAGGGTAATCGGAGTGAAGTGAGTGCCTGTCTCAAACACACCACCATGCCGAAGCATGGCCTCGAACCCTGGTCACCGGTGACCACTGGATCACAAGTCCATTGTCGTACCGAATCTGCCATGGCGCCTGCCTTATCCTTTAATCTTTAACTTTCCTATAGTGGGACAGGAGGGGGAGGGGGGAGGGGGTGGGGGGTCACGGTTTTGTTTCTTTTCCTGATGCCGTCCTGTTGTGGCGAAACGTTGCATTTTCTTGAAGCTTTCCTGTTCTGGTGAATCGTTGTCTTTTCTTGATGATGTCCTGTTTTGGTGAATCGTTTTCTTTTCTTGAAGATGTCCTGTTTTGGTGAATCGTTGTCTTTTCTTGAAGATGTCCTGTTCTGGTGAAACGTTGCATTTTCTTGAAGATGTCCTGTTTTGGTGAATCGTTGTCTTTTCTTGAAGATGTCCTGTTTTGGTGAATCGTTGTCTTTTCTTGAAGATGTCCTGTTCTGGTGAAACGTTGCATTTTCTTGAAGATGTCCTGTTTTGGTGAATCGTTGTCTTTTCTTGAAGATGTCCTGTTTTGGTGAATCGTTGTCTTTTCTTGAAGATGTCCTGTTCTGGTGAAACGTTGCATTTTCTTGAAGATGTCCTGTTCTGGTGAATCATTGTCTTTTCTTGAAGATGTCCTGTTTTGGTGAATCGTTGCATTTTCTTGAAGATGTCCTGTTCTGGTGAAACGTTGTCTTTTCTTGAAGATGTCCTGTTCTGGTGAAGCGTTGTCTTTTCTTGATGATATCCTGTTCTGGTGAATCGTTGTCTTTTTCTTAATGCTGTCTGGTGAAATGTTGTTTTTTCTTGAAGCTGTCTGGTGAAATGTTGTCTTTTCTTGAAGATGTCTGGTGAAGCGTTGTCTTTTCTTGAAGCTGTCTGGTGAAATGTTGTTTTTTCTTGAAGCTGTCTGGTGAAATGTTGTTTTTTCTTGAAGCTGTCTGGTGAAATGTTGTCTTTTCTTGAAGCTGTCTGGTGAAATATTGTCTTTTCTTGAAGCTGTCTGTGAAATATTGTCTTTTCTTGAAGCTGTCTGGTGAAATGTTGTCTTTTCTTGAAGCTGTCTGGTGAAATATTGTCTTTTCTTGAAGCTGTCTGGTGAATCGTTGTCTTCTTGAAGCTGTCTGGTGAAATATTGTCTTTTCTTGAAGCTGTCTGGTGAATCGTTGTCTTCTTGAAGCTGTCTGGTGAAGCGTTGTCTTTTTTTGAAGCTGCGCTGTTCTGGTGAAACGTTGTCTGTCCTGTTCTGGTGAAACGTTGTCTGTCCTGTTCTGGTGAAACGTTGTCTGTCCTGTTCTGGTGAAACGTTGTCTGTCCTGTTCTGGTGAAACGTCTTTTCTTAATGCTGTCCTGTTCTGGTGAATCGTTGTCTGTCCTGTTCTGGTGAAACGTCTTTTCTTAATGCTGTCCTGTTCTGGTGAATCGTTGTCTGTCCTGTTCTGGTGAATCATGGTTTTTTCTTTGTTCGTCTTCTGTTTTGTGCTGCGGCCAAGGAATTACTTACTTTTTTTTATTAAATGATATTTGTTTCTTGTTTTCTTGTTTTCTGAAGACGAGTCTTTCATTTCTGATCCTGTTGCTTCATCATTGAATGACTTTGATATCTTGACTGAAGCTTAAGACTTTGTGGGGGGTAAATTTATGATGTGTGATATATGGTCTTGTTTCTTCCTCTCATTCTTCAACCACCATTATTGTTCTGTGCGTACTTTATTCTGTTCTTTCCAACAGCAGAATCACAATCTCGAGGTTTTTTTATTTTATTTTTTATATTTTTTTATATTTCATTTCTCCTGCAGTGTGAGATCGACGGGTCAACTGTGAGTTGTGGGGATATGCTGTGGGAATTTTTGGATGTATGGAGAGACAATCCCGTTTTTGTTTGTTTTGTTGTTGTTGTTGCTGCTGTGGTGTGTGTGTGTGTGTGTGTGTGTGTGTGTGTGTGTGTGTGTGTGTGTGTGTGTGTGTGTGTGTGTGTGTGTGTGTGTGTGTGTGTACGTGTTTCTTTTCTTTTCTTTTCTTTTTTAGTCAAGCGAAGTGAATAATTATCAAACAAGGAGTCGAAGAGATTTGTGAAGAACAAAGATACAAAACTGAGCCACAGACACAGCTGGACGTATGGGGAAAGATTCTCAAGCGAGTAATGTCACAATAACATATGATTCTGAATGCAAGAAAAGGAAAGGGAAAACATCTGTAATTCAGATCAATACAAAAACAATCCAGTACATTACAATACCATAGTTATATGACGATACTAGATCTCAGAAGTCGGGAAGAAAAGGAAAGACGATTGCAAGTCAGCACATTACGACAATAAGGCACAATGCGCTGTATATTGTATTGCATTGTATTGTATTATTGTATTGTATTACTCTTTTTTGTCACGACAGATTTCTCTGTATGAAATTCGGGCTGCTCTCCCAGGGAGAGCGCGTCGCTTCACTGAGAGCGCTACCCGGTTTTTTGTATTTTTTCCTGCATGCAGATTTTTTTTTTTTCGAAGTGGATTTTTCTACAGAATTTTGCCAGAGACAACCCTTTCTTTGCCGTGGGTTCTTTTACGTGCGCTAAGTGCATGTTACACACGGGACCTCGATTTATCGTCTCATCCAAATGACTAGCGTCCAGACCACCACTCAAGACCGGTCTAGTGGAGGGGGAGAAAATTCTGGCGACTGTGCCGTGATTCGAACCGGTGCGCTCAGATTCTCTCGCTTCCTAGGTGGACGCGTTACCTCTAGGCCAACACTCCATTAATTTAAAGACGTGGCCACTTGCCCAACAGCACCAAAATAACGAGACACAGTGCATCCATCCCCATGCGTTGTTCTCCTATAATGGAGACCGTGGCGATGCTATCATAAATGTGCACTGCAGCGGTCGATAGTCTACCATTCCGTGACAACGTTAATCAAGAGTTGTTGTTTTGTTTTGTTTTCTTTTCTTTCATGGAGGGCAGTGTAATGTGTATGGAGTCGTCCTAACTAAACGAATGCATTATTTGTTTGTTTGTTTATTTATGTATATTATTCATCTATTGTTATAACTATGTGAGTGATATGGCAGAAAGGTCAGCATCACAATATAAAAGACTAGGCACTTCCTGCTATCGCCTACCCAACAAATTCAGATGAGACGATAAACCGATGTCCCGTGTGCAGCATGCACTTAGCGCACATAAAAGAACCCACGCCAAGAGAAGGTTTGTCCCTGGCAAAATTATATAGACAAATCCACTTTAATATGAGAACAAAGACACTTGCAGGCAGAACAAAAAAAGATGGCGTTGCACGTTGCACTACAGCGACGCGCTCTTCTTCGGGGAGAGCAGGCCGAATTTCACACAGCGAAATCTGTTGTAGCATAAAGGTGTAATGCAGGGCAGGGTAGGGTAGGGAAGGCAATGCAAGGCAGAGCAGGGCAGGGCAAGGCAGGGCAGGGCAGGGCAGGATAGGGCAGGGCAGGGCAGGGCAAGGCAGGGGAGGGTAGAGCAGGGCAGGGCAGGGCAGGGCAGGGCAGGGCAGGGCAAGGCAAGGCAGGGCAGGGCAAGGCAGGGCAGGGCAGGGCAGGGCAGGGCAGGGCATGTCCGTCTCCAAAAAGTGCAGGCGAACGAATGAAAAAGTCTACAAAAGAAATGAATATTCTCCGGGTCCATTGTCATGTCAAAAGGAATATATAATTCATTTTATCCGTTTTGTCGGGGGAAGGGAGAAGATGGAGTTGGGGATGGGTGGCTAGCAAATACTGACAGTGTTGAAGAGGTTGTTGCCGACAGTCGTATAAACACTTGTGAATGTTTTCATTTACTTCGCGTGAAGATTTTTTTCAAAGGTCATCGATCCATATATTTCACTCTGTATTTCCGGGAAGAAAAAAACCCGCCCAACTGAATCCACAGCTCACAGTCTTACACGACTAGTCGCACACAGAAAAATGGTTTAGAAATGGATCAAGTCCTCTTTAAGGCGGTAGGCACCGTCCATTATAAGGGCCGTGAATGGTTTCATTACTTTGGGAAGCCACAGAATACTGGAGCTTTGATCCTTTCACGTCTGTGGTATTGCCTCTTCACCTGAACTTCCTTACCGTCCCTGAAAAGGCTATTGAAACACATACACACACGCGCGCATACACACACGCACACACACACACACACACACACATACACACACACACACACACGCGCGCGCGCGCGCGCATACACACACACACACACACACACGCACAAACACACGCACACACATACACACACACACACACGCACACACACACACACACACACACAAACACACACATATGCTCGCGGGCACACACACACACACACACACACACACACACACACACACACACACACACACACACACACACTCGCACCCTGACACACACCGGCACACATGTTTTCTCAATCTCTCGGTCATTGTTTTTTGTTAGTGTGTCTTCCAATGTTTCGTTTTTCACCCCCTTCTTTGCCTCTCACTTTGCCTGTTAGTCTGCTTGTCTCTCTGTGAACCTCATTCTGTACTGTTGCACTGTTTGAGGCTGTGACTACCTGTTTATCTATCAATGAGTATTTGAAATACTGACAGAACCGAACTCTTGAGATCCATAATACAGCGTTTAAGTGTCAGCAGGCTATTTTCGTCCAGTGTGCATTTGATCAAAATCAACTAACCGATTAGGTTTGACCATATTCATTTCCGATTTATTAACACTATGAAATTCGACTTGACTGGCATATCTAACTGGAAAAAGGTTTGAACACAAAGAATCGATATGGCAAGACCCGTTAGTATGGGTGTGGGTGTGTGCCTGTGTGTTCTCGTGTTGAATTTTACTGTTGTCAACTAATAATTAGGAAACGTACACTTAAAGTGAAAAGTGCACGTCATGAAAAATCGTCGGGTCACATCAACACTGTCGTTCTCTCTCTCTCTCTTGCAATCCGCGAGCAACAAACATAAGAAAATGGGATAAAACTAAGCGAGCAAATCATTAGCCTTACTCGTTACGCAGAATCCTCATCCCATGCAGTTATTTAGTTGCTGTTGTGACAAGAACAACTCAGTTTCAGAAACAACATGTAACAGCTTTACTGGTTCGGGAGCTGCAAACAAACAACAACAACAACAACAACAAACCCACAAAAAATTGTCTTGCTATTCATGAACGTGTTTCAGCGGCCATCTACGTCACGCTGTAATAAACCCAGCAATGGAGGAAGCGGTAGGGTTTCAACCATCAGGTCCAAACATCCCATTTTGATTTCCTCTGTGTCGCCATCTTGCTGTCTTCACCAACAGGCGTGCAACTGCCAAGGATGTCGATGACTGTTTGAAATCTGCGTTTTGTTCAAGCTCCACACAGTGGACACGGGAAGGAGACTGGACAGTGGTGGCTTCGTGATAACAACTCCGTCTTGCTAAGCGAGAGAATCCGATTGCACAGGATCGAATCGCATACTCGACAGTATTGTTTTCTTCCCATCCACTTGGGCTTGAGTGGTGGTCTGGACCTAGTCATTGGGATGAGACGATGAAGATAAGAATGAACAAAATCTGGAAAATGATTGGCTCCGAGGTGCAAGCATACGATTCCTTAGTTTTTGATTTTGATCTGTCTGACCATTTCCGAAACAAAACAAAACAACAACACACACACACACACACACACACACACACACACACACACACACACACACACACACACACACACACACACACATATATATATATATATATATATATATATATATATATATATATATATTGGGACATTTTACGAACGTGTCCCGAGGTGATTTTGTTTTTCTTTCTGTTTGTGTAGGCTCAGAAAATGTGTTCTGAAGGTTGCGAACACAACCTCGATCTGAACAGTGCTCTGCCGTAGCAGCTAATCTGGTGAACGCTGGAATGAACAGCGCCGACACGACTGTCTTTTTATATCCGGCATGTTTGACACTTAACTGCCCGCAGAGAGGGGGTGAGGAGAGGACTGGTCCTTAATCTTTCTCCGCCACCTTTCTCCAGCAACGCGGCTTCACACGCTCTCTCAGCCTTCGTGTGACAGTTTCGATTCTTGTGTCACTTCTTTTTTCAGCGTAATTGCCATGTGCCGAAGGGCTTTTCTTGTCGCATGTGGTTGGAGTTTTCAATGTTTTTCTTTAACGTGTTCGTATATATTTTTTAACCTTATTTTTAAGTATCAGAACCTGGAGAAAGAGGAGTAGGCAGAGGAACACAGAATGAAGAGATTGTCGCAGAGAGAGAGAGAGCGAGCGAGAGAGAGAGAGAGAGAGAGAGAGAGAGAGAGAGAGAGCGAGCGAGTGAGCGAGAGAGAGAGAGAGAGAGAGAGAGAGAGAGAGAGAGAGAGAGACGTAGGGTTTAACGAGAATTTTTTCCAGTCTTCGTTGAGAGTCGATACTTTGGTATTTTTGATGGAGTCTCTGCATCTGTGTGTGCACGGGGTACGCTAGAATATTTGTCTTTTTACATCGGTGAATTTCGTCAGGCATGTCTTATGAATTTGCAATCTCTCTCAAAACCAACCAGTTGTAACACAAGCCTGAGAACGACTGCAGGTGGCAAGGAGGGGTTAAAGTAGAAGCGGTGCTGAGGTGCGGGGAGGGTAGTAAGGGTGCAGGGTGGGTGAGGGGAGGGCTTAACTCTCAACATACGAACGGTGAAAGAGACGACGTTAACAGCGTTTCACGCCAATTACCATCATCAAAATATTGCAAGCGGAAGACTTATACTGAAGAGGTGAATGTTGGCAAAGAATACCACAATTCTGACGACAGAAGCTAAAGGTGGGGTCATTCAGACACCCACTGGACATCCGAGGGGTCTGTGTAGAGGAGAAGAGAGGACTGGCCGTACTGAGTGAGTTAAAGTAACGTCTTCACCTCAGAGAGGACATTGACTCAGTCTGGTGACGAAATCAACAAGAAGGAACTGAAGAGAGTAGGGTGACAGTCAAGCAATACCATAAAGTCGTTCATCAACGACTGCAAGAAGGTGCCAACACAAAATGGTCCCATGACAGGTCCGCATCTGGGCGTTTTTGTCTTTTTCAAAGATTATCGAGAAATGTCCGTCACAGGGTATGGGAAAATGTACCAGGAACACAGGATCACAGGCAGATAGACAAGCACACGCGTACGCTCGTCTGCACACACACACACGCACACACACACACACACACACACACACACACACACGCACGCACGCACGCACGCACGCACGCACGCACGCACGCACACACAGCTCAACCGCTCACTCTCTCTCACACACACATGTACAGAGGGGGAAGAAAGAAAGGTCAAGCACAATTTCACTGCAGAAAGTCACAGACAGTGTCAAAAACAACGTTTGACGGTTTAGCTCTTTTAGTTTGTATTTGTATTTCTCTTTTTTGTCACAACAGATTTCTCTGTGTGAAAATTTGGGCTGTTCTCCCCAGGGAGAACGCGTCGCTACACTGAGAGTGCCACCACTGCGTGCAGTTTTATTTGTTTTTCCTATCGAAGAGGATTTTTTTGCTGAATTTTGGTAGGGCCAACCCTTTTGTTGCCGTGGGTTCTTTTACGCGTGCTACGTGCATGCTGCACACGGGACCTCAGTTTATCGTCTCATCCGAATGACTAGCGTCCAGACCATCACTCAAGGTCTAGTGGAGGGGGAGAAAATATCGGCGACTGAGTCGTGATTCGAACCAGCGCGCTCAGATTCTCTCGCTTCCTAGGCGGACGCGTTACCTCTAGGCCATCACTCCCCTCCAGTTGAAGACCCTATTCAGGCTGTGCACAATTTTCCTTTTCGTGCTACACTGTAGTATTAGTGGTAGTATTTCTGCTGCTGAACAGTTCCTCTGTGTGGTGCCCGAATGTTTTACGAAAGAGTTACGGTCGGAAGGAGGGGTGCGTGGTGGGGTGGGGGTGGTGGTGGGGGGGTGGGGTGCGGGGGGGAGTAGTAGTTGTAGCAGTAGTAATAGTATCATATTGTATTGTATTGTATTACTCTTTCTGTCACAACAGATTTCTCTGTGTGAAATTCGGGCTGCTCTCCCCAGGGAGAGCGCGTCGCTAAACTGACAGCGCTACCTTTTTTTTTTCTTTTTTTTTTTGAAGGGGGGGGGGGGGGGGGGGTTGTACTTTTTCCTGCCTGCAATTTTATTTGTTTTCCTACCGTAGAGGATTTTCCTACAGAATTTTGCCACGAACAGCCCTTTTGTTGTCGTGGATTCTTTTACATAGCAGTAGTAGTAGTAGCAGTAGTAGTAGTAGTGTTGAAAGTAGTAGTGCTGAACTTCAACAACAGCAAAGTACCTATCCTTTTTTTTTGTAATTGTTGATAAAATTAATTTGTTACCATTGTTTGGCTGGGTTCTGTTCTCTGGGAACACTCGTAAGATTTTTCTTCTTTGAGAATGCTGATAGCTCTGCCTTATTTGCTTCTTACTGAGAATATAGGACACAACAATGTATGGCCGAGACAGACAGACAGACAGAAAGACATAACATGCTGCAAAACTATCCTGGGTACAGACCAGGCATGGGGAAGTGGGGTGGGGGAGTTGCATGGCACGCTGATTTATGACTTCTAATATCCAGTTCCCCTGCTTTTTTTTATCTCTTGTGGCAGAGCGAGCGGGATGACAAGATATGGGGGTCTCTTCATATTACACACCCTCAGTGCTTTCCCCCTGCGTCTAACATCCTGACATCATCAAACAACCTGCTGAACGAAGTTGCCAGGGTAAGACACTGCTGTAACATTTTAATTAAAACACTAACGTTTCCCTAATAATGTCAATTCAGAGCGAAACAGACATACTTTAGAACTCAGATGTGATTTTTTTTGGGGGGTGTGGGGGTGGGGGGTGTGGGGGGGGGGCGAAGGGGGGGGGGGTGATGGTGTCGCCAATGAAGAAAGACAGCATGAAGTACCCCAAAAACAGACGATAAGAAAAGAAAAGAAAAGGAGAGGAAAAAAGAGGAAAGGAAAATGATAAAGAAAAGAAATGATAAAAAATGGGAGGGGGGGGGGGGGGGGGGGGGGGGGGGGGGGGGGGGGCTCCGTTGTCTGCATGCAGCTGAGGATCTACTCTTTCTTTTCTTAAAAAAAAGAAAGATTGAGGCTGAGTGGAGAAAAACTGATGTCAGGTACTGCAGTAGGCTGTAAAGAGTGAGAAGGGACATGCTGTTGCTGGTCGCCAAGATCGCTGTCAAGAATTACAGACACCCAGTAGATAATAAAGTCATTTTTTGTCGCCCATTATTACGACTTGTCGCTCGTTCTAACGGTGTCAGTGTAAATTTTTGATGGGTCCTCTTCCCTTACTGAAGTATCTGGGATGGTTATCGCCGTCGGCCACATACCTGAGGTGGCTGTCGATGTTGAACCTGATATAACTTGCTAAAGCAGCGACACGATGAATCGTCTCAAGGGTACAGATTTTCAGAGGTTTGTTGGACATAAACACAGTATTTTTTATATGAACATCATCTGCACTGGTGTGTGTGTGTGTGTGTGTGTGTGTGTGTGTGTGTGTGTGTGTGTGTGTGTGTGTGTGTGTGTGTGTGTGTGTGTGCGCGCACGTGTGTGCGTGATATTTTCTTTTCACTTTTTGAAACAAAAGTCGAACAGATTTTGAGAAGCAGAGACATGAACACCTAAAAGTGAGGAGGCTTGACCAATGAGGGGAACAAAAGGGAAAAAAAAATTCCCAGGGACACGCTAGGCATAGCAGGCTGTTGACGTGTGACGAGGACCATGTTAATTTGGCACTTCCTGCAACCAGTCCTATCCTTTGATCTCCAGAAGCTGTAGAAGGCGAGATGACAAGATCTGTGGTCTCCTTATATCATTGCATCCGCGGGGCTTGCTTTGCCAGCCAGCCTCTTGGCATCATCAAAAGAGCAGGCGAAGACGTCTTCTGAGTCACAGAGTGGGGGATATGAAGATTTTATGGAGTCAGAGAGGGGGTGAAAAATGTGTGGGAGTCAGAATAGGGGTTCCCTACTAGTCTCTTTTTATTGTCCTGTTTGAGATGAGACTAATAGATAGATTCCTATTATATATATATATATATATATATATATATATATATATTTACTTCTTTTACTTGATCGTGTATTTATTTTATTTATACCTTGATGTTTGCTTGATTATTTATATTTACTGAACCCGAACAATTTGAGTAAATTAGTAATTTTTTAGTCCAGCTCTTTCATTCCCCCCCCCCCACCGTCCATTTTTGTGTGGGTACATATGAAAACACACCCATCAAGGCGTATGAACAAAAACAGTGCAAGTTCCAGACCATTGTCTTGTAATAATTATAGTTATCAGCTAGTATGGAGCTGACGGTCATTTACATAAATATCTCCATGAACATATCAGTAAAATGACATATAGTATCGGCAATATAATGTGACGTACGACAAAAATGCACAGTTATATTGATTTATTTTACAACAGTATGATCGTGGATCTTGTGGCACTGGTACGAAACAGTATGGTGTTTTATGTAACATTTTACACATACTATTTTCCACAATAGATTTTGTAAGTCAAGGTGTTTGTTCACACCGGCACACATTTAAAATTTGTAATATTCCTGTAACTTCAAGCAAAGAAAAAAATGGTTTTAACAAAATTTGATATTCAACATGTCTATCACACACACACACACACACACACACACACACACATATATATATATATATATATATATATATATACGGACACGCATACACACACAGAATGAATAAAAGCGAAATGCCAATATAGATATATCGATTAGTAGATAGGTGGATATATATATGGATAGATGAATCGACAGAGAGGTCAATAGATGAATAATAGATAATAGACAGATATGCATGCACCGAATACTGTAACTTCAACAACAACAACAACACACACACACACACCACCACCACCACCAACAGCAACAACAAACACACACGATCCTTCAACTAGTCCTTGCACTTAAATATATTTTATTTTAATAATGATAATAACAAGAATAGAATTTAAAAAAATATATATATATAGCGCTATAATTCAAGCACAAGTAAGCTCTAGCCGTTTTACAATCTGGTACCTAAATTGAAATAAGAAAGCATATAAAAAGTAGAAGAAACATGAACAGAATCATTGATATTATAAAAAAAACAAAATGCACAAAACTCACGAAGTAACATAATCTCAATACTACAACTGTTACACTCCAACACACACACACACACACACACACACACACACACACACACACAAACACTCACACACAGACACAAACATGATTAAACGGCTGAGATAACAGCGATTTTCACTTAAGACACATACACGTAAAAAGGAGCATAATTGTTATTTGCATGCCATAGATTTTGTAAAAAAACTATAAAATAAAGTTTTGGATACAAAAGGAAAAAGGCGTAAAAATCGTTCTCCCTTTCGAACCACACCACCACCATCCATCTACCCAACCCCATTCTCTGTACTCACCCATCACACACACACTCACATTGCCATGAGCCTGGGATAACAGCACCATTTGAGTCATGCCAAGTATTTTTTTGAAGAGATAAGTTTTTTTTTAAGATTTGCTTTAAAGGTAGATAGATGAGTTGTTTGTTTGAGAGCAACAGGCAGAGAATTCCAAGTTGTTGGGCCGAGGACGGAAAAATGACCTATATCCGTACTTCAAAGCCTTCTCTCTTATCTTTCCAACCTTCTGCTGTCAGTTCACATTTTGTTTCCTCTGTCCTTCCATACTTTTTATTTGATGAAAAAGATGCGTATTGAACGTTTTTGTTTACAATACCTTGCGTTGTTTGTCTTTGTCTATTTCTACATAGACGGAGTGAGTTGGTGGTAGTTGTGGTGGAGGCAGGCAGATACGGGTTTTAGCGGTAGGGAGGAGGTAGGGGGGTTGGGGAGAGGAGGGGGGGGGGGGGGAGCGCGTTTTGCGCGTTTGCTAAAAGTCAGGAACACTGGAAACAGTTTGGTGTTGTCGTTTTCTGTCTAGTGTCGTCCGACTTCTTTTCGGGTGTTTCTAAATGTCTGTGAACAGGTTGGCGTTTTTTGCTGTTTGATTTTTAGTAAACGGGAGGCTACATGAAATGTATGACGGCTTGTCCTAATATATATATATATATATATATATATTTATATGTTTTATCGGTGTGTGTGTGTGTGTGTGTGTGTGTGTGTGTGTGTGTGTGTGTGTGTGTGTGTGTGTGTGAGAAGCAGAAAGAAAAACATCTAAACAAAGACATAGACAGGAAGCAATCGAGCAAGAGACCACACACACACACACACACACACACACACACACACACACACACACAACATATACTTAAACACACACACACGCGCGCACCCACCCACACACACGTTAGCACGTAGGAATGCACGCCACAAACAAGATTTGGATGATAACGATACAAAGTCCCGTTATTGATTTTTCTCTCTTCCTCTCCTCAAGCAGATCACTTCCCTGATCTATTGATCTATCGAGGGCTCTGTCAAGACATAAACTTTTTTTTTTTTTTTTTTTTTTAAAGCTTACCGGCATTTTTTCCCTATCCAGTTTCTGCACGCCTTCAGCATCTTGCCTGCCGTGCATAACATCAACAACATAATTGTGCTAATCATTGCTGGTTCACGTTGAGACTCGTCAGAGAGTAGGATTGAAAGAATAGATGCTGAAGGTGGACCCCACGATGGGAACTGGTTGGGGGTGATATATATATATATATATATTTGTGTGTGTGTGTGTGTGTGTGTGTGTGTGTGTGTGCGTGTGTGTGTGTGTGTGTGTGAATCAGGATCGGTGTATGGGTGCATGGATATATTATATTTTCCTTGTTATGACCATTGCCCAGCCAGAGAATTATACTTTGTTGTTGTATCCAATACACAAGTATCTCTATAAAAACAACAACAACAACAACAACAACCTGTTTTGATTTTCCGTTTCCCCACTATAAAAAAAATGATTGTAAGAGTCACGTTGAAAAAACAAAAGGCTGGTCAAAGGGTATGGTAAAGTGAGGAGAAAATTGAATAAGTAATCCTACTTTTTTTCATAATCAGAACTGTCCGAGGTTTTTTTTGGTTTTTAATTCAAGGAAATTGGCGGTCACTGGCAGTGGGAAATGCTCAACATTTGACGATGGAAATAAACAAAATTGATCAATCAATGAGGAAAACAACAACACAAAACAAAAGAAAAGCATCCGATACCACTTTATGACTCATCCGAGCTTTGGGGGCTTTTTTCAGAAATATATGAACAGAGAGAGAGAGAGAGAGAGAGAGAGAGAGAGAGAGGGAGAGAGAGAAAGAGAGAGAGAGAGAGTGAGTGAAAGAGAGAGAGAAAGAGAGGGAGAGAAAGTGAGTGACAGAGAGAAAGAAAGAGAGAGAGAGAGAGAGAGCGAGAGAAAAAGAGAGAGAGAGAAAGTGAGTGACAGAGAGAAAGAAAGAGAGAGAGAGAGAGAGCGAGAGAAAGTGAGTGAAAGAGAGAAAGAAAGAGAGAGAGAGAGAGAGTGAGAGAGCGAGAGAAAATGAGAGAGAGAGAGAAAGTGAGAGAGAGAGAGTGAGAGAGCGAGAGAAAGTGAGAGAGAGAGAAAGTGAGAGAAAGAGAGAGAGAGAGAAAGAGAAAGTGAGTGAAAGAGAGAAAGAAAGAAAGAGAGAGAGAGAGAGAGAGAGAGAGAGAGAGAGAGAGAGAAAGAGAGAGAAAGAAAGAGAGAGCGAGAGAAAGTGAGTGAAAGAGAGAAAGTGAGAGAGAGAGAGAGAGAGAAAGTGAGAGAGCGAGAGAAAGTGAGAGAGAGAGAGAAAGTGAGAGAGAGAGAGAGAAAGAGAGAAAGTGAGAGAGAGAGAGAAAGTGAGAGAAAATGAGAGAGAGAAAAAGTGAGGGAGAAAGTGAGAGAGAGTAAGAGAGAGAGAGAGAGAGAGAGAGAGAGAGAGAGAGAGAGAGAGCAAAAAAGGACGAATCAGAAGCTTCCAGTTACACATAAAAAGAACATCGAAACATACGTGTGGTATTTTTTTTTTTTTTTTTTTTTTTTTTTTTTTTTTAAAGGAAGACCCTTCCCACCACAAAGGAACGTGCTACGTCGTTCTCACTCCTCGCAATCATCCGTTCAGCTTTTTTTTTTTTTTCTTCCTTTTTCTTTTTATTTATTTATTTTTTTTAAATTTCTCTCCGTGCTATTGATTTTTGTTCCATCCACTTAATTCTGACCATAATCTACTGTCGAGCCATGTCGCTGAACAACCGAATTTGATTCAATTATCAGCTGTTCCCATGTCCAGTTTGTCGCACGCGATCGATCTGTGTACGATCACCGTGCACATACACACACCATAATTATTTGCACTCAAATCACCCATGCTGGAGAGGACTCGGTCACTTGTGCTTCGCCAAGTTCTTGATAGAATGGAATAGAATAGAATAGAATATGTTTTTATTACCAAGTGTACCGGGGTCACAAGGAATATTGGGGGGCGGGGGCTGGGGGGGGGATAATCTATAACAAGGTACGTACATAAATAAAAAATCACACACAAACACAGATACAGTAGAAATTAAGATACATACAAGTGCATATCAATATAAAAACTTGTGCATGCTCACACATGCACGCACTGCACACACACACACACACACACACACACACACACACACACACACACATATATATGCGCGAACACACACACACACACACACACACACACACACACACATGCGTATGCGCGAACACGCACACACACTCACACACATACACACACACACACACGTTTGAACAGAAGCCGCATATGGATGGCTTGGTTTCATCTGTGAGATGGGGGAGGAAGGGAGGTTGGGGTGGAGTGGGGGGGGGGGTGTCAGGGTCAAGGGTAGGGAGATACTGGAAAGAAAGTGATGGTTGGGAGGCGGGGTAGATGCAACGATATGTTTATAGTCATGATGTATTCAGTCAGGGATATGTGTAGTCGGGTACCCGCCTATGGTGGAGGTTTGAGAAGAAATTATGAAAAGGGAAGAGCTTTCTGCAGAGTTTGTGCGTTTGTTCGTTTATTGGGGATTTCTGTATATTCAATGCTAGCTATATCACAAAACATCAACATAATCATGTCATAAAGAAAATCACAAAACATTGTAGATAAGTACTGATTCATAGACTGTGCAAGCATATTTTGAAAAAAAAGAGCAGTTAACAGCATTTTCGACAAGAAAAACATATTGCAAAACAAATTACAATTGGTGGGATATATATCATGCTTGTCATGGTTTATTGTGTATCTTTAATTTGGCTTGCTTCCTCTATTCCAACGTTTACCTTCTTCTTCTTCTTCGTTCGTGGTCTGCAACTCCCACGTTCACTCGTATGTACACAAGTGGGCTTTTACGTGTATGACCGTTTTTACCCCGCCATATAGGCAGCCATACTCCGTTTTCGGGGGTCAACGTTTACCATTTGAGTTTGTTTATTTCTCCTGGCCATCCTCCGATCGGCACCAATCCCATGGCACAAACGCTTTTCACTCAGTTAGCACCCATTGTCGTGTCCAGGTTTGCGGCACGTGTGTTCCTTGATGTTTTCCTGTCAATCCACCCAGTGTTGACACGTATGTCATGGCACAAAAACCTTTTTACTGAATCACCAGCCAATAATCAAGTGACACGTATGCTACAGCAGAAGCGCTTTGTACTCAATTATCAGCCATTGCCCGATCCAGCCAATCTGACAGGTCATCATTCCCTTGTTTGCCAAGCAAACCCACGCAGTCATGTCTATCAGAGAACCGTTCTCTCACTGCTTGCATGATGGTTGATGAAACTGAAAGGGCAGGGCGGGTGGGATAAAAAAACAAAACAAAGCGACGGAAGATCGTTGTGCGGGCACTTGTGTATGCCAGAGATATAATCATGGAGGGGACACTTTCTCCATTGCATGTTCTGGGTGTGTGTCACATCTTGAAGGGAGAGGTCCTTGTACTTATATTCTATTCCGGGTGTGTGTGTGTGTGTGTGTCGCAGTGGTTAAGCATTTCACCAATTATCGGGTGCAATGTTCAATATCAAGTCAAAGCAAAGCATGTTGCTTTTAGCCCAGCTGATCGCAATGGGCTCATCACCCGCCAGTTCTTAAAAAAACAAAACAAAAAACAATTAAAAACACAAAATAATATCAAAAGGTTGATTGGGACAGTAAAAGAACCAAATCACTCACTTCTCATTGGAACAACGTGTGTGATGTGCAATAACCAGTCTTTTTATGGGCTTTTTTCTTTACTTCCTTTGTGACATGTGAAGATTACGAAATGCACCTTTTGCTCTTTTTTGTGCGTTTACTCTGCCCGGTATCTGGTTTGGTTATGAAAAGGTGTGGTGACGGCTTGGTTCTGATGGATGCAGCACCACGTGTGTGTGTGTGTGTGTGTGTGTGTGTGTGTGTGTGTGTGTGTGTGTGTGTGTGTGTGTGTGTGAGAGACAGAGAGAGAGAGAGAGAGAGAGAGAGAGAGAGGACAGTCAAAATTGAGCCAACTGACCATACCAGGTCCTCGAACTCGCAGATAACACACGCATTAAAGGACTGGAGATAATATAAAGACAAACACGAAACAGCTTTAGAGACAGGAAAGCAAGAAGAACCAAACAGTGACAATCTTCTTCTTCTTCTTCTTCCTTGTTCGCCTCCCATTAGATGAACAGCCCGGTGTCCTCGATGAAGGCTGTCGTCCGTCGCAGCTCCTCAAGGGTGCCGTACAGTTTCGCTTCCACTGCTGTCGGTGTTGGCCAGTACTTCCTCCTGGATGCTGCATGCGTCCTACAGTCTTGAAGCAGTAACAATCAACATGCAACTCTCTGCAGTCAGGCATTTATCTTCAGCGTGACTCATACCAGGACGTTAGACTCCCAATAGGAAAAACATGTCAGGAGTTTCGACTAAATACCAGTTTCCTCCAATCAGCTTCCAGATCACCATTTGTTCCGCCTCCCAATGCTTTTATTTCCATTGGGGGTCTGCCCTGACCGAGGCTAAAGACTGGTGCTATCGAGCAACTGCCAAATTGTTTCTGCGTCAGTGTTTGATATAGTGGGGGGTGGGGTGGGGGGGGGGGACAAATTTGAGGTGGCAGAGCCATTTTCGTTTATTATGTGGGCAGTGAATTCGTATCCAATGTGTCCAGGAGCCAGTTGCATTGTTCGGATGTAAGAGCATAGTATCAGTATAAGTATCAGTAGCTCAAGGAGGCGTCACTGCGTTCGGTCAAATCCATATACACTACACCACATCTGCCAAGCAGATGCCTGACCAGCAGCATAACCCAACGCGCTTAGAATGGCCGTAACCCGCTACAAACTGTGTGTAGTACAGAACTGACCAATGGCGTAGTTCGGTCAACGTAGGCATTTAGTCACATGTAACAGTCAAAAAGTTAGAACCAAGAAATACAACTGGCACCAGGGCTAGGCATAGAGAAGCGGAGCACAATCTCCTCTTTCTGCCTTCCCTAGACAAAGTCGGGTTCCAACTCTCACCTGGGTGAAGTGAAGAAAATCGAAGTGAAGTGCCTGTTTTAGGTGAAGTGAGAAAATCGAAGTGAAGTGCCTGTTCCCGGTGAAGTGCCTGTTCCAGGTGAAGTAAGAAAATCGAAGTGAAGTGCCTGTTCCAGGTGAAGTGCCTGTTCCAGGTGAAGTAAGGAAAATCGAAGTGAAGTGCCTGTTCCAGGTGAAGTGAGAAAATCGAAGTGAAGTGCCTGTTTTAGGTGAAGTGAGAAAATCGAAGTGAAGTGCCTGTTCCAGGTGAAGTAAGAAAATCAAAGTGAAGTGCCTGTTCCAGGTGAAGTAAGAAAATCGAAGTGAAGTGCCTGTTCCAGGTGAAGTAAGAAAATCGAAGTGAAGTGCCTGTTTCAGGTGAAGTGAAGAAAATCGAAGTGAAGTGCCTCTTCATCTTCCAGGTGAAGTGAGAAAATCAAGTGAAGTGCCTGTTCCAGGTGAAGTAAGAAAATCGAGGTGAAGTGCCTGTTCCAAGGACTGAACATTACACTGTATGAAAACCGTGCCTCGAACATGGTCACTGAACACCTGGTCTGATGTCCAACGCCAAATCGATTCACGCTTTGATGACATACTCTCTTCGAAATAGTTGAAATTCTCTTCAGTTTATTTTTGCTTCTAGGAAAGAAAATTTACAAAGTTCTCAGATTAATAATGTTAATTGTTTAAGCTGAGCAACACCCAGTTTGTTTGTTTTTTTTACCTCCAGATTTGGAAATAAAAGATACTTGAATTCAGTGCGCGTTGTTTCTTCTTCCATTTCTCTCTCGATTGAATCGCTGATGTGAGTGTGAGCGTTCAGTGTCTTCACGAACATTAGTATGGGCATCAATAACTATCCACGTTCTGTCACTGATTGTGCGATGTGAGAAAAGGAAGAAGAAGAAAAAAATGACAAAAGAAACAAAGAAACTGGAAGGAAAACAAGAAAGGATAGAAAATGAAGTATAAAAAAAGTATGCGAAGTATATAACTACACCAGCGACAATGATAGACAGACAGTCAGACACACACACACACACACACAAACGCGCGCGCACGCGAATCTCTTGCTTTCTCTTCACACACACACACACACACACACACACACACACACACACACACACACACACACACACACACACATATATATATATATATATTCAATAAAGAAGCATCAAGATACTTCAGAAAAAGTCAAACGCATGTTGAAAAAAAGTCAAACAAAATTTAATTTACTGCGTAAATCTTTCTAAAATGGATAAAAATTCACACACACACAAAACAAACAAAACCCCAACTAAATTAATTGATTGGATAAACAAAAAAGTAAAAAGACAGATAAACAGATGAATCAATAAATGAATTAATTAATTCTATTAAAAAAGTAAACTCAGTTTACGTTTCTTCACATGGATGTTTATTTATATCTTGCTGATCAAGGGTTAACAATATGCTACACAAGTTATGCACCAGCATGCAAAGTAAACAACAAAAAATATGTTAGGATTATTTCTCTATCGATCACGTTCAATTGGATAATGAACACACACACACACACTAACACACACACACACACACACACACACACACACACACACACACACACACACACACACACACACACACACACACACTAACACACACGCACGCACAAACACACACACACAGACACACACACCACACTAACAAACACACACACACACACACACACACACACACACACACACACACACACACACACACACACACACACACACACACACACACGAACTCGTATTGTTTTCTCTCAGAATTGCAGAAAACACCGGAATCGCTCACATGAAAACACTGGTTGATAAGCCTTCCGCAGGGTAAAAGATCCTGAGATAATGCATTCAGTGCCACGTCCTGTCAACACCGTTTCTCCTCAAATCGATCCCGGTTTCATTTGATATTGCAATTTTTGTTTTGCCAAGGGATTGTTTGATCGAATGATTATTGTGTTTTGTTTTTTACCAAACGGTTTACCTTTACTTTGGGAATCTTCCTCCGACCCTCCCCCTCCCTCCCCCTCCCTCACCCAAGTCTCCTATACTCATACGCAGTCGACGTAAGTCTCTCTGTCTCTGTGTCTCTGTCTCCGTCTGTCTGTCAGTCTGTCTCTGTCTCTCTGTCTTCCTGTCTCTGTCTCTGTCTGTCTGTCTCCCTGTGTGTCTCTCTCTCAGTCACTCTCAAACACACACTGTCTGTCTCTCTCTCTCTCTGTGTCTCAAACACACACTCTCTGTCTGTCTGTCTCAAACATCTCTCTTTCTGTGTCTCTGTCTGTCTGTCTACTGGCTCTCTCTGTGTGTGTGTGTGTGTGTGTGTGTGTGTGTGTGTGTGTGTGTGTGTGTGTGTGCTGTCTGTCTGTCTGGGTATTTTAGTTGTTATGCGTGTGTGTGTGTGTGTGTGTGTGTGTGTGTGTGTGTGTGTGTGTGTGTGTGTGTGTGTGTGCTGTCTGTCTGCCTGGGTATTTCAGTTGTTATGCGTGTGTGTGTGTGTGTGTGTGCTGTCTGTCTGGGTATTTTAGTTGTTATGCCTATATTATTGTCAGTTGGTCATCATTGCAATGTTTGTCTGTCAGGATGTGACTTAGCGATCGTTTGTTAAGATACATGACTCTCTGGTGATATCACTTGTTGTTGTTGTTGTATTTATAGATAAAAAAATACAGCTCAGTCGGATTTTGTTTGGTGAAGTTACTGTGTCACGCGAATCTGCAGTGTTGCAATGTTATTTACTGTTACTGGAATAGTCACACAAGCCTTCGATTTCAGCATATACGTTGAATACAATTATCGCTCTGTCCCGTAATTTACACACACACACACACACACACACACACACACACACACACACACACACACACACACACACACACACACACACACACACACACACACATATATATATATATATATATTCATATGTATGTGCGTGAGTGAGGTAGAAAGGAGGTATAGGGCGAAGAAAATACGGAATTTTCCTTATGTGTTGAGGTTGAACCGTTAAAAATAAAATGCCAACACATTGTCTCAAAGCCAGAAATAATTCTTGGTTCTTTTTTTCCCCTCTCTCTTGCGAACTGAGTTTTATGAATGGAAATACCCATGGCTGAGACTCAGGGAAGATATGAGCCAAAGGTTTGAAAACAAGGACGGAAATACCTTTACACAAATCTTCGTTTCTGCACGCTTATCTGTCTTTCAGTGGGGCGAAAATGCGTCAAAACGCGCCCTGATCCTAAGTTTGATTCTTTTTTCTTTGTCTGGAGTTTCAATCACTATTTCTTGTTTCATTGTTTGTTGTTTTGGAGCATGGTTTTATTGGATTCTTTAAGTCAACGCATATCTCCATTTCAGAATTTTTTTTTTATCCCTTGTCGTAAGATTTGAGGGCATTGTCCGCAGATAGGTCGGCATAAATAGGATTTCTCAGATGTTTTATGTGGTTTTTCACCAGACTGAGGTCGTGGTCGGGATAGCTGAATGACAGCCAACGACACGAACGAACGATTGAACTCCAGGGTAACAATGATAAAGGAATCATCGAAAAACGGCGTCTTGGGTCTCCATGACTTATATAAATCCCAGCCAGCAGGCAACTGGTACTGAGTATTATCATGTCTAGTTTGGCTGTTTTTCTTTTACGGTTCGACCCCTCTGTGAAACTGAAAATGAGAACCGAAAAAAACACCCCACAAAAAGCACGAAGAAATAAACTAAAGGAAAGTCGTCGTCTTCGTCTTTTTCTTCTCTTCCTACCCTCTTCACTCTTAAAAACAAAACAAAACAAAACAAAGAAACAAACAAACAAACAAAAAACAAAGCAAAAACAAAAAACACACAAAAAAACCCACACCAAAAAACAAACAAACAAACAAAAAAACAACAACAACAACAAAAAAACACATCCGAAAACGGAGTATGGCTGCTTACATGGCAGGGTAAAAACGGTTATAAACGTAAAAGCCCACTTGTGTACATACAAATGAACGTGGTGGTTGCGAACGAAGAAGAAGAAGAATTCTTTAAAACAACAACAACAACAACAACAAACAAACAAACAAAAACCCAACAGCTCCTTCCTTGATTTACCGCGTGTGTTTATTTATGACGTGGAGATGATGGTGATAATGACAATGCCGCTTCTGCTGCTGTTGTATCATTACAAACCGAGGCACCGATTTTCTGGCCACAGTTTTTTTGGGGGGGAGTTCCCACAAACCATGAAAATGTATAGGGTGTTAAAAAAAAAGTTTGACTACCTGGTTTCTTTCAAAACAGGATACAAAACACAAGAGGAAAAAACTTTGAACCCACTTGGGAGAGGAGAAGTTGTGAACTTTGACTCGTAGAGTCTTCAAAGCAACTGGAGACAGCAGCAGTCACAAGTGAAAATGTACCCAATAGTTGCAATAATTTAGGACGTCAAAAATGGGACATTACCGCTTTATCTTAAACTGAACTGAATACATTACCGCTTTATCCTAAACTGAACTGAACTGATTCGCTCCTGCATCTGTGCACAGACATTAGTGTGTGTGTGTGTGTGTGTGTGTGTGTGTGTGTGTGTGTGTGTGTGTGTGTGTGTGCGTGTGAGATTCCAGATTCCAGATCGTTTATTCATGTATAGGCCTTGGCCCCTTATTAAGGGGTATGTGAACATCATTCTTTTATATTGTAGACAAACATCACATTATAATGCATGTTAACGTCCAAACATTCAACTAAAAAACAACAACAAAAAAACAAACAAACAAACAAAAAAACATATAAGTAAAGCGGTGCTACCGTTCAGTTTGTAGAACAATAAAATGCTGTCAAAAAGTTACCATTTCCCTGAATTTGAAAGCTTTATATAAAAAAATAGAGAAAATTTCCGAACTATCTTAGGAGAGGATGATGACAGTAGTAAGTTCAATTTAAACAATGTAGTTTGTCTATAATATTTAGGTGGAACGAATTATTCTCGAATGATGACAGTAGTAAGTTCAATTTAAACAATGTAGTTTGTCTATAATATTTAGGTGGAACGAATTCTTCTCGAATGTTCTCAAGAGATGGACAACAAATAACAAAATGTATATATTTTGTGTGCGAAAGAGAGAGAGAGAGAGAGAGAGAGAGAGAGAGAGAGAGAGACAGACAGACAGACAGACAGAGACAGACAGACAGACAGAGACAGCGACAGAGACAAAGAAACAGAGAAAGAGAGAGAGAGAGAGAGAGAGACAGACAGACAGACAGACAGAGACAGACAGACAGACAGAGACACAGAGAGGACAAGTAGGCAAAACGGGACTGGTAGGTAGGCGAAACGGGGCAAAAGAGGTCATGGAGGGTGGCGGCACGATCAAAGAGATGGGCGAAACTGGAATAAGCGAATCCGACTGCATCCTCCCACTACCTACGTCACACCCCTAAGTGCCCACGTCACACCCCTAATGTCCACGTCACACCCCTAAATGCCCACGTCACACCCCTAAATACCCATGTCACACCCCGAACTGCCCACGTCTCGGGTTACACCCCCAACTGCCCACGTCACACCCCTAAATGCCCACGTCACTCCCCTGAATGCCCACGTCACTCCCCTGAATGCCCACGTCACACCCCTAAATGCCCATGTCACACCCCCAACTGCCCACGTCACACCCCTAACTGCATACGTCTCCATTCTCACACCTAACTGCCCACGTCACACATCTAACTGCCCACGTCTCGGCTCACACACCTAACTGCCCACGTCACACCCCTAACTGTACACGTCTCGGCTCCCACCCCTAACTGCACACGTCACACCCCTAACTGCCCACGTCTCAGCTCACACCCCTAACTGCCCACGTCACACCCCTAACTGCCCACGTCTCGGCTCACACCCCTAACTGCCCACGTCACACCCCTAACTGCCCACGTCACACCCCTAACTGCCCACGTCATATCATCATTCTTCCAGGAGTGGCGGCTGGTGGTAATGAGGCTGAGGTAAACAGCAAGGCTCATAATTATAATTATAATATGGAGGAGGTAGGGGTGGTTTTGGGGGGAAAGGGAGAGGAAAATGAGGAAAGTGTGTGTGTGTGTGTGTGTGTGTGTGTGTGTGTGTGTGTGTGTGTGTGTGTGTGTGTGTGTGTAAGGGGAGGGATGGGCTGGTTGGGGGTGGTGGGCGTGTGGTGGTGGTGGTGGTGGTGGTGGGGGAGGGTGGAAAGAAAGGCCAGACATGGCAACTTTCTCCGCCATCGATCACGGGTAGTGCTGCAAGGGGTAGCGGTATAGAAGAGGTGGGGGTGAGGGGTGGGTGGGGTGGGGGGGTAGGGTGGGCGGGTGGAGTGGGAGGGACATTTCCCCCCTTCCCATTGATCACACAGCACAGGCCGTCTCTACTACAACTACTACGGTTCTCGCCTTTTCCTCCCCCTCCTCCCCCCTCCTTCCACGCCACGGCACGGCACGGCACTTTTCCTTCTTCTCCTGTCCTCCTCCTCCTCCTCCTCCTCTCCTCCTCCTCTCCTCCTCCACATAGCGGCACCCCTGGGCTGGCTGGGCCGCTTGCTTCTTGCTGGCTCGTGCTCCCCGTTCGCTTTGCGTCTGTCTGCTGCTGCTGGTTGTGCTGAGTGCTGGGCCCAGGAGATTTGTACAGATTACCGTATTAACTCTGACAGCGGACCTCTCCTCCAGTGATTTTTTTCTTCTTCCAGTGTGCAATAATAAAGTAATGCTTTTGGGGGTGGGGCATCTGAAATCTTTAGGAAACTAAACGTTGAAAGTAGATCTGTTTGTTCTGAACAAGTTTCTTGTTTTTTTTGTCTTCTCTTCTGATGTTTGTATGTTCATTGTAGAGTTTTGCTGAAAACCACCATTATTATTTAGTTTCTGTGGACTTTTTCTTTTTTTAGTTTGCTCTGCTGGGTGTGGAAAGAAACCCCAAGAAAGCTAAACCAAATCATTGCACGTGAAGTTTGAAACCTTTGAAACGTAAAGAACCATGTTTACTGGGAAAGAAATAGTGTGCTGAAGTTGAGACCTCTTACGCGGTGACTGGTCTGCTCTGAGGTCATAACCATAATTTATGTGGAGGGAAAAGCCGTCTCGTAATTCGGAATCTCTTTTGATAATTCGTGATCGTTAAGAACCAAGATCTGACTTGTGGCGGACAATCAGACAAAATCACAAGCGGGAACACTGGCACCTGCTTGTATAAGGTAAGTGTAATTGTTAACTGTGAGCGTGGAAGGTACTCCCTTCGTGTGTTGTTTCGTAATAATTATATGGAATCAAATATTGTACATATGAAGTCTGCTTTTTTTGTGTGTGGTATATTTAAGATATTGAAACCACACCATTATTTCTGTCATGCATTTGAACTATTAAAAAAAAACCCAAAACAACTCTTTTCTCGTTGGAAATATTCAGTTTCATGCAGACAAGGTAAATACGTTATTGTATGATATGACTGGGTTTTTTTTTTTATCCGTTTCTAATTACATGAATTCAGCAGACATGACATACGTCTTTAGCTTGTTTAAGTGTTGACCAAAGGGAGTGAAAGTCAGTCCTTTTAGATTCATGGGTTGCCAGATCATTTTCCTCTTCGGAGTGCACATTTGTTTATATACTTCGTACTTTAAAAAAAGAGAGAAGAAAACAATAATCTGAATGGTGCCATTCCAATGCAACCCAGTCATAATATCTGTTGATGGGCTCCTACACTGAGTCGCTGCATAGTAGTTTAAGGTCAAAGAAAAGTATAATACATAACGGTGTTCTTGGTGCAGTGAATGATTCTCTCATTCTTCTCTTTGACAGTACGACATATCTGTCTTGGATATTTAAAAAAAATAATAATAAAAAAAGAAAAAAAATCACTCGTCCCCAATACTCCCGAAACCCCCCCCACAAAACAGAAAAAAACCCAACAACCAAGCAATCAACCAACCCAACAAAACTCACAACAGCAAACAAACACGGCATGCTGATTCCATCTACGATCAACGCGAAAAATCAGTTGCCAAATCAGCATTTCTTTTTATCCGAGTGTTCGCCTGCGTGTGTCTATGTAGTTTAAAAAAATCTTTTAAAAAAAACTTCTGCAAAATGCATCGTGACCTTATGATTACAAAGTGCTGTTGGTATCACATAAGGAGAATAAAAAATACATCAGATGTATTGCATCTGTAGGCTACATCTTGCAACCTTTGGAAAGAAGATGATCCATTTCACATACTGAAATATCAAGGCCATACACACAATACCACACTTTGAATAAATGATAAAGATATGATAAATTGTATAGTTTTACATCCCCACCGTCTCTTTCCATCTAATTCGTTTTCTTGCTCTGTCTTTCATTTATACGCATACAGGAACGGATGCTTTCACACACACACACACACACACACACACACACACACACACACACACACACACACACACTGCTCGGCAGACATGTTCTTCGGCACCGAAGATGAATTCCTGCGGAAACCCGAGTAATTAGCAGGAATCAATCAGCTGACGATCCACTGCCACACTGCGGATAAATGCGTTATAACTCGCGTGGAGGTCTACAATCTGATGTTGGAGGTCTACATTCTGACGTTTGTTTTCCGTTGGAGGTCTACATTCTGATGTTGGAGGTCTACAACCTGACGCTTGTTTTCCGTTGGAGGTCTACACTCTGACGTTTGTTTTCCGCTGGAGGTCTACATGCTGACGTTGGATGTCTACATTCTGACGTTGGAGGTCTACATTCTGAGATTGGAGGTCTACACTGACGTTTGTTTTCCATGGAGGTCTACATTCTGACGTTGAAGGTCTACACTCTGACGTTTGTTTTCCGTGGAGGTCTGCATGCTGACGTTGGAGGTCTACACTCTGACGTTTGTTTTCCGTGGAGGTCTATATTCTGATGTTTGTTTTCCGTTGGAGGTCTACATTCTGGCGTTTGTTTTCCGTGGAGGTCTATATTCTGACGTTGAAGGTCTACACTCTGACGTTTGTTTTCCGTGGAGGTCTGCATGCTGACGTTGGAGGTCTACACTCTGACGTTTGTTTTCCGTGGAGGTCTATATTCTGACGCTTGTTTTCCGTTGGAGGTTTGCATTCTGACGTTGGAGGTCTACATTCTGACGTTTGTTTTCCGTTGGAGGTTTGCATTCTGACGTTGGAGGTCTACATTCTGACGTTTGTTTTCTGTGGAGGTCTACATTCTGACGTTGGAGGTCTACAATCTGACGCTTGTTTTCCGTTGGAGGTCTACATTCTGACGTTTGTTTTCCAGATGAGGTCTACATTCTGACGCTTGTTTTCCGTTGGAGGTCTATATTCTAGCATTTGTTTTCCGTTGGAGGTCTACATTCTGACATTGGAGGTCTACACTCTGATGTTTGTTTTCCGTTGGAGGTCTACATTCTGACGTTGGAGGTCTACATTTTGACGTTGGAGGTCTACATTCTGACGTTTGTTTTCCGTTGGAGGTCTACATTCTGATGTTGGAGGTTTACACTCTGACGTTTGTTTTCCGTGGAGGTCTACATTCTGACGTTGGAGGTCTACATTCTGACGTTTGTTTTCCGTTGAAGGTCTGCATTCTGACGTTGGAGGTCTACATTCTGACGTTGGAGGTCTACATTCTGACGTTTGTTTTCCGTTGAAGGTCTGCATTCTGACGTTGGAGGTCTACATTTTGACGTTGGAGGTCTACATTCTGACGTTTGCTTTCCATGGTGGTCTACATTCTCACGTTTGTTTTCCGTTGGAGGTCTGCATTCTGACGTTGGAGGTCTACATTCTGACGTTGGAGGTCTACATTCTGACGTTTGCTTTCCATGGTGGTCTACATTCTGACATTGAAGGTCTACACTTTGACGTTTGTTTTCCGTGGAGGTCTACACTCTGACCTTTGTTTTCCGTTGAAGGTCTGCATTCTGACGTTGGAGGTCTACATTATGACGTTGGAGGTCTACATTCTGACGTTTGCTTTCCATGGTGGTCTACATTCTGACGTTTGGTTTTCGTGGAGGTCTACAATCTGACGGTGGAGGTCTACATTCCGACGTTTGTTTTCCGTTAGAGGTCTACATTCTGACGTTGGAGGTCTACATTCTTTCGTTGGAGGTCTACATTCTGACGTTTGTTTTCCATGTAAGTCTACATTCTGACGTTTGTTTTCCGTGGAGGTCTACATTCTGATTTTGGAGGTCAACATTCTGACGTTTATTTTCCGTTGGAGGTCTACATTCTGATGTTGGAGATCTACATTCTGACGTTTGTTTTCCGTTGGAGGTCTACATTCTGACGTAGGAGGTCTACACTCTGACGTTTGTTTTCCGTGGAGGTCTACATTCTGACGTTGGAGGTCTACATTCTGACGTTTGCTTTCCATGGAGGTCTACATTCTGACGTTGGAGGTCTACGTTTTTACGTTGGAGAATTACATTCTGACGTTTGCTTTCCGTGGAGGTCTACATTCTGACGTTGGAGGTCTACTCTCTGACGTTTGCTTTCTGTGGAGGTCTACATTCTGACGTTGGAGGTGTACACTCTGACGTATGTTTTTCGTGGAGGTCTACATTCTGACGTTTGTTTTCCGTGGAGGAAATATATATATATATGTGTGTGTGTGTGTGTGTGTGTGTGTGTGTGTGTGTGTGTGTGTGTGTGTGTGTGTGTGTGTGTGTGTGTGTGTAAGTGCGTGCTGTACACGGAACCTCGGTTTATCGGCTCATCCGAATGATGCACACTCAGTTTGATTTTCCAGTCAAACGCGGAAGAAAGGGCGAGAGCGGGATTCGAACTCAGACCCCCACGGACTTGTACAGGGAGATAAGCGCCTTAACCATTCTGCCACCTTTCCCTAATCCTTCCTGTATTCTTTAGTAAAATGAGACCAAAGTAATGTTCTACTCTGCCTGTTATTCCTGCTTAATGGGTTGGTGACATACCTGCCTTGCGCTAACTTTTTCCCCGTTATTATTGCGGAGTGTCTGATGACAGCGTGGACCGAGTTACCTGTTACCACTGCTGGGGAAAGTAGAAGGCTGTACCTGTTTAACCTGTTGTCTCTGCTGGTCCGCAGTGTCCAAGTATTGCTGAACGTCATGACGGGGCTGTTGAAGGAACGACTACGCTGTCAACGAGAGCAATAGAAAAGGTGTCACGGACTCGAACCAAGCCGATATGAGCTTGGAAAACAAGTCTTCCTACTTAATAAATTATAATCACCAAACAAACACTGTAACTACTGTAACCTCGCTCCGAAAATAGAAGGTCACGTGACATATACTATTGCTGCTTCAAGTTTCAAAAAAAAAATCCACTCAGGCAGAAATGATTAAAAAAAAAAAAAAAGCCACCCCACAAAAACAAACAACAACAACAACAAACAAACCAACACACCCCCCTCCCTAAAAAAAAAAAAAAAAAAAAAAAGCAAGCAAACAAACAAAAAAAACCCAAACAACAACAAAAACCACGAAAAAAAAAAAACCCAAAAAACCCGCAAATAAACAAACAAACAAAACAAACTACCAAAAAAGAAAAGAAAAGAAAAGTCATAAAAATGGGGAAAAAAAGTTACGGTCAGTCATGGGAACATCTGAACAGAACGCTTTCTGAGGTGCTCGCTGTGTTTGAAGTATCTTCCAATATGACATCGTTGGGATATGCGATTAAAAGAGAGAGAGAAAAAAGAGAAAGACATTATAAACAAATGTGGCTTCAGCTTTGAACTCAGCAATGTGTATTCAATTGAACTGTGCACTTATTAGTATTGGGTCCAATGATTAGCTTTGCCACACACTTTACAGAAACACCCAGGGTTTAACTGAGTTTTGAAGACATGGTGTATTCAACTGATTTGGGCAGTTATAAGTCTATAAGTACTGGATCCGCTCAGCTTTTTCCGCGGATTTCGCGGAGACAGTCAGTCTGAATGTGTCTTGCATCGATCTGTTATTCCTTTTGGACAGAAGAGTCCAAATGGCGGAAGACACAAGTCAATAGATACGGAAGGTCAGGAAGGAGAAGTCATGACCCCGCCGTCTATAGACAGAATATACATGGTGTATGAATACAACACCCTGCATTTTTCTATACTTGTATGTCATGTCATGTCAGTCAATTAGAAATTGCCTGGTTACTCTTCTCACCTTTGTTCTATGTTTACTTCGTGTCTCTGGGTAGCGCTCTGACGTCACGAAGCCGGTCAGCCAATGAGATCAATGAATCACGAGCTGAACAGAACTAGGCAGTGTGATAAAAACTGGGGTGTCGTCGTGGCATGGGTGTTTGGTGTAAGGGCATGCGGGGAGATGGTTATGTGTCAGAGTGCTCATCCAAATAACTGATCGAAGTTATGATTCGATTGATTAACCATGTAAATTATTTGCTCGGCAGATTGAGAGCATAATCAAATGGAAGTTATGATTCGATTGATCAACCAAGTAAATTGCTTGGCCTTTTTTCGTTGGAGTGCAGTTACACTGCGAATGTGAGCCTGAAACTGAGAAATCCAAGAAGCCGCCCAGGGCTGGACACCGGAAACATGTGTCTGTATATCGTCCTGAAACACCTTTTTGTCAAATGGTCACCTACACATGATCAGGACAAGGCACAGAGTATGGATTTAAAAAAAGTTAAAGGAGCATGGGTACAGAAAGGTAAATATTTTGATAAATGTTTGAATGAATTCGTTCGAACTGTATAACGAAGCAACTCACGTGCTTGATGCGATCGTCATTTTCATTGTTTGTGCGAATATTGCTTTTCATAATGCGCTTAAATACAAACCACGAAGCAAACAAACAAACATTCTTCAGCTGTTGAACGAAACTGTTGGGTTAACGATCAGCGAATTTCTTCTATTTGTAAAGTAAGTTGTTTTTTTTTTTAATCTCAATTTTGTACTCACGTTAGATCCCACATACCTGACCAGTCTTGAATATTATGGTTTGGCAGATCGGACCCACTATTCGTTTCACATGTTTCTATGACGCACACCATCTGTCCATCGTTTTGCCCGTTCGTGTGTTCGGGCATTGAGGGCAGGTTGTTTATTTACCAGTATATCATTTTTTCATATCGTAACATGTTTCTTTATAGTGTTTCTCCCCATGCTGATGATATAGCACACGCACACAAGCACACGCACACAAGCACACACACAAACACACAAGCATACGCAAACAAGCACACACACACACACACACACACACACACACACACACACACACACACACACACACACACACTCACGCATGGAGCTACCTTGTGCTTGTGGCATGGAATAGAATGCCACAAACACACAATGGTTGTTTATTACCAGTGCTTCCTGTTTTGCAACATGTTTCTTCATTGTGTATCTTCCCATGGATATACAACAAACACACACACGCACACTCACACACACACACACACACACACACACACACACACACACACACACACACACACACACACAGATAGAGACACACAGAGAGAGACAGAGAGAGACAGAGAGAAACTGATCCACCCCACACCCAACATGGTTCGTATAATAGCTTGTTATCACGCACACACACACACACACACACACACACACACACACACACACACACACACACACCAACACACACACACACACACACACACACACACACACACACACATGTGCGCTTGCATGCTTGCTTATGCATGCTTGCTTACACACACGCACGTACACACAGACACACACTCACATCCACACACGCGTTTACACACAAGAATCTTCAGTCACTAAACAAATACTGTAAATGGTAGAGAAAGTTTTGATTAAAACACCTTACATTTAGTTTAGTTGCTTTGTTTGTGTGTTTATTTGTTTGTTTGTTTGTTTTGTGTGTGTGTGTGTGTGTGTGTGTGTGTGTGTGTGTGTGTGTGTGTGTGTGTGTGTGTGTGTGTGTTTCTTCTTTAACTTTTTATCCCCTTTATTTTTTGTGTCTATAAACCATTCATACGGTTTTCATGATAAATAGATATGATTCTGATTCTGATTCACACACACACACACACACACACACACACACACACACACACACACACACACACACACACAATAACGCACATATAAAATGCAATCATTTCCTACACAAGTACGAGTAATTTACCCTTCAAACCAACCATTTGGGAAACATACATTTGGGAAGAAAGGTACAAAATCCCTGGGCACTGCTTTCACATTAAATGAAATAAAGTGTCGATTTAAACCTTTATCAGAATCAGCATGGAAGCAAAAGGAACAAGAAGTTATGTTATTCCCGTTATTCATTCCACAAACACCTCTATTCTTTTCTTTCTTTTTTTTTTTTTTTTTTTCAATTTCGTGTTATGTCTTTTCTTCTGCATTACCCAGTTAGTATCAGTATCAGTATCAGTAGCTCAAGGAGGCGTCACTGCGTTCGGTCAAATCCATACACGCTACACCACATCTGCCAAGCAGTTGCCTGACCAGCAGCGTAACCCAACGCGCTTAGTCAGGCCTTAAAAAAAAAAAAGAAAAGAAAAAAAAAAGAAGTAAAAATAACAAAAATGCAAAAAAATATTAAAATAAATAAATATATAAATAAATAATAGATAAATACATAAAAATACTACTACTAATAATAATGATATTAAAGGCGCACAATCTTGATTAAGTCAATTCTAGGCGCAAACTAACACGCGCGCGCACACACACACACACACACACACACACAGAAAAAAAAAGAAAGAAAAATAAGCAAATACATGTAAAACATTCCCAATTAGAAGGACACAGTAACAAAACCCCAAAAGTATAAACCACTAACGACCAACATAAGCACTACATTCGCATAAAAACAACATGACCTGTTCCATGGCGGGACACCGATCTTAACCCTTTCACCGCCAGTCAATTTAGAATACAGAATTCCCTTGTGGTATAAACAGAGAAAAGACACTGTCTAAGAATAGCTGGGGATTCCCCCTGAGATGTATAGGAAATATGGCCTATCCTGCCACCGAACATTAAGAGCAGTAGGTTCATGGACAACAGACCAATGAATGGTCACCTTTCAGTGACATGGGTCCTCTACCACGCCTGTGCATAAATGCGAGCTTGGCGGTGAAAGGGTTAAAGAGAGGAATAAATCAGGACTGGACTGTAACATTGCTGATATAATGTTGATATGGTTGATATGAAGTATCCATATCAACAACAAATTCAACAGGACTGTAGCATCACTGATGTGATTGAACCCAGAACTCTTGAGTCTGGTGTGTGCAGCAAGGTATTTTGTATTTTCTGTATTTTTTTCTTTTTTATCACAACAGATTTCTCTGTGTGAAATTCGAGCTGCTCTCCCCAGGGAGAGCGTGTCGCTTCACGGAGAGCGCCACCCATTTTTTGGGGGGTATTTATTCCTGCGTGCAGTTTTAATTGTTTTTCCTATCGAAGTGGAATTTTCTACATAAGTTTGTCATGGAACAACCCTTTTGTTGCCATGGGTTCTTTTACGTGCGCTAAGTGCATTCTGCACACGGGACCTCGGTTTATCGTCTCATCCGAACGTGATTACAGCGTAATGAGCTTCGCAGGCCTGACACAGCGAATACGCTCTGTGGCAGTTCAAGCTTCATGAAGCATCATGGGCATGGTGGCTCCCAGAGACTTGTGATGATTAGCACGTTAGCGTCAGCCTCCCTCGTGGCTTGTTTGTTCACTGTCTGTCAGAGTCAGAGTCACTCGTCACGAACTGTAAAATATCGAGTCGTCTCTACGATCTCCACGCCGTTCACCTCACGTTTTAAGTGACTGTGGCTTATTGGTGATTCTAAACTCTTGTTACACTTATTCTTCATGTTGAATGAGATCAAGGTTCGCTCCAAACCCTTATCGAGAATCTAAAGAACCTAAAGAAAACAAACAAACATACAAGGAAAAACAAAAACCTGACAGCAATCGGTATTTTAAACATGCATTTGAAACACAGAAACACATCACTCTTGAGTGTGCAGCATGCATTTAGCGCACGTAAAAGAACCCACGGCAACAAAAGGGTTGTTCCTGGCAAAATTTTGTAGAAAAATCCACTTCGATAGGAAAAACAAATAAAACTACACGCAGGAAAAATAAAACAAAAAAAATGGGTGGCGCTGTAGTGTAGCCCGAATTTCACACAGAGAAATCTGATGTGATAAAAAGAAATACAAATACAAATATGACATATACTAAGTTTGTAATTAATTGGTTACGATACAAAACTTTGGTTGATATTTATTTTTTAAAAAAGAAAGAAAAAAAAGTTGAATTTTTTTTTCACTCCTTCTCCTTCAGCATTTAGCTTCTTCGTGTTATATGTTTCGTGTGCAGAATATGATGAAAAAAGTATTATGAATATAATGTTAATACCGATGGTATTGCGCATGATATGAATGTTCTGTATTAAGTATACTTGTAATTGAGTATACTTCTTGACGTGCATGTATATGCTATGGATATCCATTGCTCTATGATGATAAGGCAGTTTCACTTGACGTGAAGTATGGTCATACAATGATGTGATAGAATGTGTTATGACAGGTTATAGTCAAGCAATGTATGTATGCATACACAACACATACGTGTATTATCTATCTGTTCTATATGTTTGTCTGTTCTGTCTGTCTGTCCATGCATGTACACGTATTTTCTTTTTGCCTTTGAAATAGCGAAATGTATGTGCAATAGATAGTTTCGATATACCTCATCCCTTGCAAGTAACATATAAATGTGTAATGAAAATCAGTGATCAAAATGGTTATTAAAAGAAAAAAAACCTCCGAGAGAACCGTGGAGGTAACAATTAAAACAGAGTAGTTAGCATAGGTCAGGAAGTTAATATTCCTGTCATTTATTCAACCCGTTCCTCCATCACAAATAAATATGTTGTGACAAAAAAAAAAAAAAAAAAAAGAGAGAGAGAGAGAGAGATCAAGATTCAAGATTCAAATGGTTTAATGACTTAAGCAACATGCTCATATCACCGTGGAAAACACGCTCCCCCCCTCTCCCACCCCTTCGAACGTTCCCTCCCTCCTACACTTTTCACAACATTCTATTGCTTTTCATAGGGAAGACAAAACAATATCTAACGGTATGTATACGCACAATCATCGTAGACTACTGCTGAGGTTGATATCTAAGTAACCCGAGGCCATCGACCCGATTACGTAGTCACAGAGAGGGAGGGGGAGAGAGAGAGAGAGAGAGAGAGAGAGAGAGAGAGAGAGAGAGAGAGAGAGAATATTCAAATAACATTTGTCAATTTAACTATCTTCACAATCGATTAACATACATTTCCACCAACGAATCAATTAAACAGTGGCAACATAAATCGAATGGCATTTTGCATGCTAAGAATTGGTTTTCGAAATGAAGCTTTGTATGTGAGATCATTTACGCTGAGTCACTTCGCAGTCTTAAGCTATGGTAAATAAATTTTGCTAAGCTGTTTGAATGTTGCACATCACACAAAAACGCCATGGGATGTATTTTAAGTTTCTTCACGTTTTCTTTTGTAAAATATTTCTGTCTTAAATCATCGGTTGCTGTGCACATCGACAGAAAATGCGTTTCATCTTCCAATCGGCATTTACACAAAGGACACGATAAATCTACCCCATAGTCAGAAGAAAAGCGTAATTTATGTGTTTTTATGTCAGATATGCCAAGCCTGAATCGAATGAATGTGTCTCGAAGTTTAATATTTTTGATACTTTCGAAGTAAGGTTCTAAAGATAATTCAGTTTTGAACAATCTGTACACAGAATATCTTTCACGTTCCTTGATTCTTTCATTCCACCCTTGAAACCAGCAGTCAGATATACGTTCTTTATATTCTCGTAAAAACCAGTTAATCTCTTGTACCCCTTGATTAAGCCAAACAAACCCAAAACCATAAATTGTTAAATGTCTCTGGACATCCGTGACCCAGCAATCTTTACCATTGTCATGAATATTAAGAAGCATGTTGTATGATTTCTTAGGAAGTCTACTATTTTCCATTCTGGTAAGACGTAGCCAATATCGAATTGCATTTACTTTTGCATCTATCCATAGTGGTTTCCTGCCCGTTTCACCATATACCATGTCGTTTGGCGTTTTGGGGGATACATTAAGAAGTTTTTTTAAAGCAAATAAATGTGCCTTTTCAATGCGTGAGTCGTTTAGCAAGCCCCAAACCTCTGACCCGTATAAAAGCATGGGTTTAATTTGTGTATCAAATAATTTGAAGACAAGCGATGGAGTTACATCACCAATACTCCACATGGTTCTAAATATATCAAGAATTCCAGCTTTTGCTTTAGTTATATGTTTGTTAAGAGAGAAAGAGAATGAAAGCCGAGTGCTGAGCAAAATTCCTAGGTAATTGTAAGCATTAACAATTTTTATCTCCGTACCTTTGTAAAACCATCTTTCTCGACTAGCAATGTACCCACCCTTCCTAAAAATAACAATATTCGATTTTTCCAGATTTACTGTGAGATTAAGGGAATCTGCATTCTTTGCTAGCAAAGTCAGCTGATGCTGTAATCCAACTGGAGTGAATGATATCAAAGCTACGTCGTCAGCAAATAGCAATATAAACAATTCGTAAAAATCTGGGTAAAGCTGAGCTCCATGTTTTCCATTACTAACAATGTCAGTGGCTAGTTCGTTAATAAATAAGAAGAGTAATGGGCTAGTTATTTCCCCTTGTTTGAGTCCTTTTTGACAAAAAAGAAAATCTGACAGTCCCGACCCGTCCCCACTTTTGACTCGGAATTTTACCGTTTGGTACATGCTTTGAATTGCGTAGAATATTCTCCCACTTAAGCCATGTTTCAAAAGTATAGGCCAGTGTTTACTGTATGATACAAAGTCGAATGCTTTCTTGAAGTCGATGAAGGCAACATAAAGTTTTTTATTTTGTGCTAAGTATTTCTGAATGACTGCAAAGAGTGTAAAAATATGATCTATTGTAGAGTGATCCTTCCTAAAACCCGCTTGCTCTTCTCCTATACTTTCATTCTCCTCGATCCAAGTGACTAGACGCTTATTAAGTATATAACTGTACAGCTTACTACATACATTTAAAAGGGAAATCCCACGATAGTTATTTGGGTCATCTGTTTTACCTTTCTTGTAAACTGGTTGAATAATTGCTTCTGACCAAGACTCTGGGTATTGCCCAGTGCTAAAGGCTTGATTAAATAAACGTACCAAAAATGGTGCTACAGTACTTGCAGAGTAGATAAATACCTCAGGAATTAAAGTATCAGGGCCACCAGCTTTATTATGTTTTAAATGGTTGATAGCATCAAAGACTTCATCAATTAGAATATCACCGTTTAACTGCAAATTGAATTCATCATCATGATCACATCCATCATGGATAATTACTTTCTTTAGATCCATAATGTTTATGGCATCAAATACTGTAGCAAAGTACTTTATCCATTCTTCCTTTGAGATGTTTCCATTAATAATTTTCCTTGATGATATTGACTTAATGGTAGCCCAAAATGTTTTTGGGTCATCGATACTATCAATAATCTTATTTTTCATATGACTTTTATACATGGCGGATTTTGATTTTAACAAGTGTTTATATTCATGTCGCTTTAAGAGGTAGTCATCCATCTTTTCATTTAAACCACTATTTCTATATTGTCTGAGTGAACGTTTTGTAATTGCTTTACTTTCTCGGCATTCTTTGTCATACCATTTTTGTTTGCGAGCATGATTTGATACCGTTATTTTCCTCTCCATGCATGAGGAAGCTTGCACTAATATTGATGTAAGCCTATTCACAGCTTCATGCATATCGGTCTCAACCAACCTTGTTGCCAATAGTAAATTATCCAGCA
>NC_134893.1:32527100-32539600 GCF_041734735.1 Babylonia areolata
ACAACAACAAAAAAACATTGCCTTTGACCATTATTAGATAACACGATGCTCGATTATGCTGTCTCTGACGCCCCGTTCTTGCTTGATTTACGGCATCATTTATCTTTTTGAGTGTGTGTGTGTGTTTCTCATTGAATGTTACCAAAAATCACAGGATGGCGTCATAAACCCTTTGACGTCACGAGACATCAGATGTCTTTCCGACAGTGTCACGCCATGAACACGTGTTGTGATGATAAACTCTGCGTGTCAACTTTGATGGGATAAAGTTTTTGAGGGCGTACAGCATTCATCACTTTGATGGGATAAAGTTTTTGAGGGCGTACAGCATTCATCACTTTGATGGGATAAAGCTTTCGAGGACAGCATTGATCACTTTGAAGGGATAAGGCTTTCGAGGACAGCAACCATCACTTTGATGGGATAAATCTGTTGAGGACAGCATTCATCACTTTGATGGGATAAACTGTTGAGAACAGCATTCATCACTTTGATGGGATAAACCTGTTGAGGACAGCATTTTTCAGTTTGAGGTGCTAAACTGTTGATGACAGCATTCATTATATTGATGGGATATACCTTTTAGGGACAGCATTCATCAGTTTGATGGGATACACTGTTGAAGACTGCGTTCATCACTTTGATGGGATAAACCTGTTAAAGACAGCATTTTTCACTTTGAGGTGATAACCTGTTGAGGACAGCATTCATCACTTTGAGGTGATAAACCTGTTGAGGACAGCATTCATCACTTTGAGGGGATAAACCTGTTGAGGACAGCATTCATCACTTTGATGGGATAAACCTGATGAGGACAGCATTCATCACTTTGATGGGATAAACCTGTTGAGGACAGCATTTATCACTTTGATGGGATAAACCTGTTGAGGACAGCATCCATCACTTTGATGGGATAAACCTGATGAGGACAGCATCCATCACTTTGATGGGATAAACCTGATGAGGACAGCATCCATCACTTTGATGGGATAAACCTGTTGAGGACAGCATTTATCACTTTGATGGGATAACCTGTTGAGGACAGCATTCATCACTTTGAGGTGATAAACCTGATGAGGACAGCATTTATCACTTTGATGGGATAAACCTGATGAGGACAGCATTTATCACTTTGATGGGATAAACCTGATGAGGACAGCATTTATCACTTTGATGGGATAAACTGTTGAGAACACCATTCATCACTTTGACGGGATAAACCTGTTGAGGACAGCATTCATCACTTTGATGGGATAAACCTGTTGAGGACAGCATTCATCACTTTGACGGGATAAACCTGTTGAGACCAGCATTCATCACTTTGATGGGATAAACCTGTTGAGGACAGCATTCATCACTTTGATGGGATAAACCTGTTGAGACCAGCATTCATCACTTTGATGGGATAAACCTGTTGAGGACAGCATTCATCACTTTGATGGGATAAACCTGTTGAGGACAGCATTCATCGTTTTGATGGGATAGACCTGTTGAGGACAGCATTCGTCACTTTGATGGGATAAACCTGTTGAGGACAGCATTCATCACTTTGATGGGATAAACCTGTTGAGGACAGCATTCATCACTTTGAGGGGATAAACCTGTTGAGTACAGCATTCATCACTTTGATGGGATTAACCTGTTGAGGACAGCATTCATCACTTTGAGGTGATAAACTGTTGAGGACAGCATTCATCACTTTGATGGGGTAAACCTGTTGAGAGCAGCATTCATCACTTTGATGGGATAGACCTGTTGAGGACAGCATTCATCACTTTGATGGGATAAACCTGTTGAGTACAGCATTCATCACTTTGATGGGATAGACCTTTTGAGGACAGCATTCATCAACAAATGAGTTATATCTTTTGGGCGAGAACAACATTTACCTCGTGCATGCTGTGATAAATCTGTCGGTTGAGGACAACACTTATCGTGATGTGGTGATTAATCTGTTGACTAAGATCAAAGATCATCACTGAAGTGACGTGATGAGTCTGTTGACCGAGGTCAACATTCAACGGGTGGTGTAACAGATATGCTGGTCATATTCAACATACCTGACGTGCCCCGACCCCTTTGGGGTATTTTTTCCCCCACCCGTTATTATTTATCATTCACTCTCTTTGACTTTACACTTTGATGCATCTTTGCAAGTAAAGACAGCAAAGACACACACACACACACACACACCCCGTTACATTCTCCTATATTCTCACAACCCAGCTTCTGACTGCCTTACATGGGGACCCCAGATTCCAAGCGATGAACTTTTTAAAAATAATTTTTTATTATTTACTATCAGCTAAGATCGATATCCTGGAATTGGACCACAACTCAGCCTGGGCTGGAATAGTACTGGTGAGATGACGATCCTCCTCTGATCTGTCTCTCAGGCTTGCTGAGTGCCACAAGTTCATCACCGTCTGCAAGAAGTCTTGTAATGAGATCACCAGAAGTGGGCGGCCACCTAATTGACAAGTGATTCGTGCGTTGACTTGTCTGGCCAGGATTTACTTGCAGGTACTTTAATCCATTGAACTGAATTGCAGTTGCATTTCGTTTTTTTCATTATGCACTCATTTGGAAAGAAAAAAACAAACAACATTGGGTGTCCACGTGAGGCCATCGACCAGTCAGTTCTGAAGTCATTAGCTCATCCAGTCTTGGAAAGAAAAAGGAACCATTTTATGTGCACCGTTTTATATGCAAGTTAACGAACTTGTAACTCCAGGACACAGCCTACTTTCTGTCTGATTCCTGTCTGTCGCGTACACGCACGCACGCGAACACGCATACGCATACAATGAGAGAGAGGGCCAGGGTGGCATACTGAAGAGCAACCAGACAGGCAGAAACACAAAGTAAGATGATGACGAGGACGGGCAGAAACAACGGCAAAGACACAGTGACATGTGAAAAAAAAAGCTGACATATGTATGTTTTGTCTATTCATTAGACGTAGCAAAGACACACTGGCATTTTGAAAAAAAAACACGTTGACACTCGTTTTTAGCCAATTTATTAGACGTAGGCGAACGCGCACACACAAATACAGACACAGACACAGACACACACACACACACACACACACACACACACACACACAAACTCACTCGATTTGAGCTGAAAAAACAACCCTGTAGCATGAACCAACAAGCACATGTTGTTAAATCATGCCATTCTTCGGCCTGTGTTTAACCAACACGCTAGAAATAAAGAAAACGAAAGAGTGGTTACACTTGTGAATGGTTTGACGTTGATGAAAGTACGCTTGAAAAATAATTTCTGATAAATCAGTAGCTTGCTGGACAAATACCCACATAGCTTCAAGTATTTACCCCATGACGTCGAATGCATCACCTGAATTTAAAAGAAAAAGCTGATTGTTTTGTTATCACACCGTTATCGCCAAGTCATGTTGCATCTTGATTTCATTAGTAATTTCGACAACACGATAGGGATTTTTATGCCTGGCTCGAAGACATAATATTATATGCCGCTCATGAAGGGAAGCAGAATGGAAAGGGGAATAACCCCCAAGTTTGGCCATTTTGCCCAGCCAGCGGCGTCATTTGCGATGTGTCACAACCTAATTTTTGCCTGTCCAACACAATCAGGGGAACTGAGATGTGAACTTCCTATCTGCTGCCAGCTTCAGATCGATACTGTGGGATTGGATCACAAAATCAGTTTGCTGGACTGGTCCCACCAGTGTCAGTCGTCTTCTGTCTCCTTTTCCCCAGTTCTGGTAGCTGAGCATCGACAATGCCACAGCAGTTGTTGGGGGGGCGGGTGGGGGAGGGGTGGGGGTGAGTGCGAGAGGTGTAGAGTGGGGGGGGGGGGGAGGTCAGTGGGTAGAGACGTCAACTGAGTGGAGTTCTTGTTGTTGCACATGTTACGTACGAGTTAACTGGTACCATGATTACTTCCCCTGTCGACCTGGTACGAGTATTCTCGTACCAATATGCTATTCTGATTTCGTATATTCTTGCTTGGCACAGTTAGCGTTCTAAACTGACCCGTCTGCGGATTCCGGAAGCATGAAAACGAAGCTTTGTTTGACTGATTCAATCAACGATTCTCCATCGAATTTTGCCGTTTTAGTGAACAACACATTTTTTTTTACTGCTGTGGTCTCATGTAGTGTTGGCAATTTTAAATAAAAGAATATCCGAATCGTATCGACGTTATGCATAATATTCAAGTTTTAACATGGTCTCCTTGCAGAAATAACTGATTTTGATTTCGATCACACAACTAGTGTATGCGATTTTACTGCTGTAGTCTAGAATATTCTTGAAAATATGCATCAGTACCATATCAATCGAACAGAAAAATGGATTTAGTATGGTAGGGCTCTGGTCACACAGAATATCAGAACTTGCTATCTTATTTTATGTTTATTTTGGGTTTTTTTCTTTTTTGCTTCCCCATCATCTGCACCGTTGCAGTGGTATTTACTTCCACTTGTTCTCACCCAGTGAGTTGGACAATTCGTTTCTCTTCCTCCCATTCTTCTAAAGGAAAAGAGAGAGACGGAAAGGGGGGGGGAGAAAGAAGGAAAGTGTAAGAGAAGACATACATCCAAAGACAAAGAGAGACACGAGACATACATCCAAAGACAAAGAGAGGCACAAGACATACATCTAATGACAGACACAAGACATACATCCAAAGACACAAGACATACATCCAAAGACAGACACAAGACATACATCCAAAGACAAAGAGAGACACAAGACATACATCCAAAGACAGACACAAGACATACATCCAAAGACAAAGAGAGACACAAGACATACATCCAAAGACAAAGAGAGGCACAAGACATACATCTAATGACAGACACAAGACATACATCCAAAGACACAAGATATACATCCAAAGAGAGACACGAGACATACATCCAAAGACAAAGAGAGGCACAAGACATACATCTAATGACAGACACAGGACATACATCCAAAGACACAAGATATACATCCAAAGACAGACACAAGACATACATCCAAAGACACAAGACATACATCCAAAGACAAAGAGAGACACAAGACATACATCCAAAGACAAAGAGACACACAAGACATACATCCAAAGACAAAGAGAGACACAAGACATACATCCAAAGACAAAGAGAGACACAAGACATACATCCAAAGACAAAGAGAGACACAAGACATACATCCAAAGACAGACACAAGACATACATCCAAAGACAAAGAGACACACAAGACATACATCCAAAGACAAAGAGAGACACGAGAGACACGAGACATACATCGAAAGACAAAGACAGACACAAGACATACATCCAAAGACAAAGACAGACACAAGACATACATCCAAAGACAAAGAGAGACACAAGACATACATCCAAAGACAAAGAGAGACACAAGACATACATCCAAAGACAAAGAGAGACACCAGGATATAGAGAAGGGGGAGGGAGAAAGAATGAGATTGAGCGAGAGAGACACTGAGATGCAGAGAGAAACGAAACGAAACGAATTTTTATTTCACGGGGGTAGTAGAGGAAGCATAGATGCATTTTTACATCCAGACATCAAGGGCAAAAAAGAAAGAAAAGCGAAGGAAAAAAAAAAGACAAAGCAGTGGCAACACACACACACACACACACACACACACACACACACACACACACACACACACACACACACACACACACACACACACACACACACATGAAAATAAAGCATGTAAATGAAAGCATGTACAGAACCTAAGTAAGTACAACACAACGACACATATCATCATTGAAAAGATCAAATCATTGTAAAATAAAATGATTATTAGAAAGAGAGAAGAAGAAGAAGAAGAAGAAGAAGAGAAGAAGAAAAAAAATGATAACAGGAAGGAGAGACAGACACCGATAGTTAGAACATGGGAAGTGAATTCATAGCAAATATCATATTCTCTCTCTCTCTCTCTGTGTGTATATATATATATGAATGGGGAAATGAAACAGAAAGAGAGGCAGAGAGACACAGATATATGAGACAGGAAATCACGTTTTAAAAAAGACGACCTATTTATATCGTATCATCGTAGAGAATGCCAAACCAATGCAGAACAAGCAGACCGGTTGCGGAAGGATCAGCCTTTTCTGGCGTTTCATTTAGGAGAGCTTCATTTCTGGAGACAACATCAGATGAACCGTTATCAGGAGAATGTCGAGCATCGCTTCAAATATTGAAACGTTGGCATCGAAGATAATGGACGAATTTGGGTTCATGTTTGTATTTTCGTATCTATCTTACATCTCGTTTTTGGGCTAGAAGTCCTAAGGTCATCTTTGCAATCGGTTGAACTATACCTGATGTGCACTTACCTAAATCCATGGTTGAGATGAAGTAATCAAATAAATTTGCGATTCCAGCCACAATAAAAGATATCGTATGAGTTTTGTATTTCCCATCAGAAGACGCGTAGCGGTAACAGCTGATTAAAAAAAAGGAATGAAGGAAGGAAGGAAGGAACGGAGGGATGAAGAAGGAAAGGAGGAAGGATTGGAAGTAGAAAGGAAAAATAAGGAGGAAGGAAGGAAGGAAGGAAGGCAGGAAGGAAGGAAGGGAGGGATGAAGAAGGAAAGGAGGAAGGATTGGAAGTAGAAAGGAAAAAAAAGGAATGAAGGAAGGAAGGAAGGAAGGAAGGAAGGAGGGGAGGGATGAAGAAGGAAAGGAGGAAGGATTGGAAGTAGAAAGGAAAAATAAGGAGGAAGGAAGGAAGGAAGGAAGGATAAAAAAAAAGAGAATGGGGAAGGTGGGATCAACAAAGCACGGGAGGGAAAGAGGAAGAAAGAAAAAAGAGGAAGAATTGGAAGGAGAAAGAAAAGGAAAGGAAAAGGTAGGAAGAAAAGAAGGAAATTAAAAACAAAAAAGAAGGGAAGGGTGGAATGAATACAGAAAGGAACAGAGAAAGGAAGGCAGAAAAGCGGAAAGAGAAAGAAAAGGAAGAAATGAAGGAAATAATGGGGAAGGGAGGGAAGAACAAAGGAAGGAAGAGAGGGAGAAAGGGAAACTAAGGGAAGTAGAGAGGGAATGAAGGAGAGAAGCAGTTAGGGCGGAAAACAGGAAGTGGGGTACGGGGGGTTGGGGAGGAGGGGGCGGGGGGGGGGGGGAGGAAGCAAGCAATCGAGCAAGCAAGCAAACAGGAAGGCAGAGGTTTGTTCCAAAAGTTGACTGCTCTGACACTAACAGCATTCTAACGTGTCATAACATGATTGAACATGAGCCTGGGGGGGCTGCATGCGGTGACCGCTCCCAGTGCTGCTGTCGGCTCTGGTCGATATATTGCGATTGAAGCCAGAAGCACAGTTCAGTGGACTGGTACCAGCAGCAGGATGACTGCTCTGTTCCTTCTCTCGTGGCGACAAATGAACGTCACAAGTCCATCAATAGTTGTTGAAGATGAAGAGAATCAGAGGGCTGAAGGACTGGGGATCACATCCATGATGAAGTAGACGTGGAGCCTTACTGACTTTGACTGAGATGCTCTCTTGTCGATGGACGCATGAGGCAGTCAGATCAGAGCGCTCTGTTCTTTGCGGTCCTCAGCCATGAACACTGCTCGATGGGCTGGCACTGGGGAGAGGATTCGCCCTCTCCTCCCTTCCTCTCGGGTACCTGAGGGAGCAACATGTTCCTTGGTGGCGGGGGTGGGGGGGGGGGGGGGGGGGGGGGGAGGGAAGGGGCCATAGCAGAGCGGAACGCTTTCTCGATGAAGATGTTGTTTCTTTTACCATGGATGACCATCCTTTAAGATTATTTTTTTTACCATTTCTAGGTTTTCGTATTGCGGGTTATTTTTTCCTATGTTTCTTCCCTCTTGCGATGAAGACGTTTGGGTTTTTTTTTTTTTGTTTGTTTTTTTGTTTGTGTGTGTGTGTGTGTGTGTGTGTGTGTGTGTGTGTGTTGTTGTTGTTGTTGTTGTTGTTTTAACAATAAATGACCATCTTTTAAGATTATTCTTACTATCTCTAGATTTTCATATGGTGGGAGTATTTTTTAATTTTTTTGTCTTCCCTGTATCACCGTTTCTTCGGGTTGTTATTTCAACATGTTGGGTATCAGAAGTGACGATTTACTGGGTTTTTTTTTCAAGGTGAACATTTGGTCGGTTTATCAAATAACCAATGGTCGAAATGTGCTGTTGTGTTAGGTTTTCATGTTCGCATCCGCGTGATATCAATGTTATTTAACTGGCATCAAGATTATCCTCAGATTTATTTTTATTTTTATTTTTTTTCAATTTTGAATTATCCCAGTTCCATTTCAACATAGAAACTATGTAGATTTACGTTAACACACGCATCAGGGTGCTTCAAATAGCTGAAGTGATACACATATCGTTGCAAAAAAACAAAACAAAAAACAAAAAACAAAACAAAATAAAAAAACCCAGCAAAAACAACAACAACAAGCAAACAACAGATGATGCAAAACGTGACAGGCACACACATTTGACTACTTTTTTTTCTTGACCACTTTGGGATAATGGAGGGAACAGGAGAAGGGAAGAGCACACACTCCAAAAAGTCAATGACCACTCATATTTGACAGCAACCAACTCTCATTCGCTAGAAAGCGCCCATAACCTGATTTCTGACTGTGTAACAGGGACTAAGAGTGGTAGGGGAAGAGGTTGGTGTTTTGGTGGTGACCATTCAGCCCCCCGATGCGGGCAGGAGATCGATAAGCCAGGATTGAGCCCCAAACTCGGTTTGGTGAACTGGTCCCAAGGGAACTGACTCCGTTTACTCACCCCCCCCCCTTCCCCCCGCCCTCATCCACCCCCACGGGCCCCTCCTTCCTCTCTGGCAGCTGAGCACCCCCAAGGTTCTTTAGCAGCATTGGGAGAGGAGGGAAGGGGAGGGGAGGGGGTGGGGTGGGGTCAGGGAATCCGGAAGTTGGGGGGAGGGGTGGGGGTGGGGGGGGGGCTGAGGTTGACAACATGATGGAACGGGTGGATGTTGGACTGGCGGACCAAAGTTGACTTTTTTTTTGTTTGTTCTTCCGTGTCGTTTTTTCCTGTCTTCTATTTATTTATGTCTTCCTTTCTTTCGTTTCGTTTCATTTCTTCTCTTGAAATGTTTGGTTTCTTTGATTATTCCAGTTCGTTTTCTTTCCTTTTTGGGCTTTCCTTTATTTTTTTTTTTTAGTTCTTTGTTTCTTTTGTTTGGTTTCTCTTTGTTTTCTGTCTCTCTTTGTTAATGTTAAGGCACTTTTAGTTATTTGTTTCTTTATTACAGTTCTTTCCATCCTTCTTTTTCTTATTTCTTTCTATTTTCTTCTCTGTGTGTTAAAAAAAAGAAACGTTTTTCTCTCTGCTTTTGGTTTACTATATCTGTGTTCAATGAGTATTTCTTTGTTCTATTTTTCCTTTTGTCGTTTATTTTCCTTTACTTCTCTCTGTCCTTCTAATGTCGGCAACTTCCCTCTTCCTTTCTGTTGTCGATTTCTTCAGTTCTTTGTGTAGATCGTGTAGATCTCTCTCTCTCCCTCTCCCTCTGTGTGTGTGTGTGTGTGTGTGTGTGTGTGTGTGTGTGTGTGTGTGTGTGTGTGTGTGTGTGTGTGTGTGTGTGTGTGTGTGTGTCTGTGTGTGTGTGTGTGTTTGTCTGTCTGTCTGTATGTATGTATGTATGTTTGACATTTATTCACTTATTTGTTTATTCATCAGTATAATTGTCTTTTTAATGTCTTTTTATTTATTTATTTATTTATTTAGTTAGTTAGTTAGTTAGTAGTAGTAGTAGTAGTAGTAGTAGTAGTAGTAGTATCTTTTTTCATATTTAAATATTCATTTACTTCTTTATTTATTTATATTTTTTTCTCATGGCCTGACTAAGCGCGTTGGGTTACGCTGCTGGTCAGGCATCTACTTGGCAGATGTAGTGTTGCGTACATGGATTTGTCTGAACGCAGTGAAGCCTCCTTGAGCCACTGATACTGATACTGATACTGTAAATCATGGGGGGTATGCACGCGGGTTATGCTCATGTCTCTATTTACCATAAGTGATCAAAATTTGACACGGATTGCAGTACCTCTAATGTGCACAGTTTGTTGCTGTTGTTGTTGTTGTTTTCTTCAGGGGTAAAGGGCTTTGGGCACTAGCAGGCCAGTAGACTTGTTGTCCGGTCAGATTGGGTAAAAAAGCTTTCTCTCTGCGCCTTGGTCAAGACTTTGACCCTGGATACTGTCCAAAGCAAACTACAAAGAAAGAAAGAAAGAAACAGACAAATTTGAAAGCTAGTTATCCCAACCTGTGTGGTGGCTCCAGTGTGGGTCTCTTGTTGATCGTTCGTGTATGAATACCAGTTGTCGTTTGTTTGTTTTTTTGTTTGTTTTTATAAAATGTTTTTAAAAAGTCACTGTAGATGTCATTGTTTGACCTCAAACAGTTTGCTTACCCTTGGCTGCATCCAAGATTTGAGAGGAACCCCTCCCGCCCAACGCACGACACACACACACACACACACACACACACACACACACGCACACACACACTGCCACACGCATGCACGCATGCATGCACGCACGCACGCACGCACGCACACACCCGTGTGCACGCACGAACTCACGCACGTACGCACACACAAAGAAACGCAACACACACACACACACACACATACACACACACACACCAAACCAACCCAGCAAGAAAATCCCCCATCCGACCCCCACCACTCAACTGTGGTAATTCTTGTCATCGCCAGTCTCCAGGGTACTCTATATGTGGCCCCCTAGCCGCTCTAACCGAATCAGAAGCCGTGACTGATCCCAGCGCGGGAATCAAGCTCCCCCGAAAGCCAAGGCAATTTGTCAGAAGCCATCTCGTCGTCCGATGGAGCTTAGAAGGGGTGGGAGAGGGGGTTAGAAGGGAAAGAGACGGAGGGATGGTTGGTTGAGGGGAGGGGGAGGGAGGAGGGGAAGCATTATAGAAAGGGGAGCGAGGATTCAGATGAGTGCAGGCTGATGATATGAACTCTGAACAGTGAGCATGGAGAGATGGTAGAAAAGGAAGCGCAGTCATTCGTTCGCCTAGGCGGACTGGTTATAGTGATAAGAGTTGTGAGGATTTCCCACTTCCAGGAAGATTATGAAGGAAGTTGATCTCTCTCTCTCTCTCTCTGTCTCTGTTTCTGTCTGTCTGTCTGTCTGTCTCATCTGTGCAAATACTCGAGGAAGCACACAAGCACACATTAACATACGTTAAAACACGTTGAAAGAAACATCCACATGCGCACAGTCGTCACAGAGAGACAGGCATGCTTCCACGCGCATGTACGTGCGCGAACACACTTGTTGCAAAAGCTCGCACCTCTCCCCCTCCTCCCACACCTCCCCCAACCCCCAACCTTCCCCTCCCCCCCCCCGCCCCCCACAAAACAATAACAAACATACACTCACAAAGAAAAATGCATGTTCGTTGACCACTGACATGCACACTCCTCCCACTCGCAAGTATTCGGGAGCTGTACTCCACCCTTTCCCCACCCACTACCTCCTTTTTGTTCCCCGACTGACCTCTTCCCACCCACTTAAACCTCCCCCCTCCCACACACACACAAACACACACACACACACACACACACACACATTCACTCGCGCGAGAAAGTGCAGAACAGCTGCGTGATGTTTCCCTTTCAAGGAGCCCTGGTGTGTCTGTCAAACACGTTACCATCCTCAGGGGTCTAACTGGTCTCACGGCAGAGTTCAGTTCAGGTCCCTGGCAGTCCAACTTTTTCTGATTGATTGATATGGATACTTATATAAGCTCTAAGCGCTTTACATACACGGGCTTATCTGCACCACAGGCTTGTTTGTCAGTCGTAAACTACCCTGTTTCAGAAACAAACAAATAAAAGAAAAATAACCAGTTACAGAGAGAGTGTAGAGATAGGTCGAAACTGGTGAGAATAACAAAAGAAGGTGTTGGAATTGTGTGTGACGATGGTTACATCAACTAGTGTGAAGGCAAATGTGGACTAATCCTTATTTCTGTGAGCAGTGTTTAGGCAAACGTGGACCGATTCTTATTTCTGTGAGCAGTGTTTAGGCAAATGTGGACCAATTCTTATTTCTGTGAGGAATGTGGAGGGTCCATTATGTCTTGAAATCAATACCTTCACTCACCCACCCACCCACCCACGCCATTAATTAGGAGATATACCATCCCTTCTGGCTGATCACAAACACGAAATTCTCACAAACACGAAATTCGTTTGTTTTGATCGGATTGTCATTCAGAAGGAAATGAAAGATGGATGGGCATGCAGGGGATCTGATAATACTAGAATCGAGAGGGGGGGGGGGGGGGCGAGGGGGGACAGAGATGGGAGAGGGAGAGAGAGAGAGAGAGAGAGAGAGGGTGGGTGTAGGGGAGAGAGAGAGGGAGAGGGGGAGAGACCGGGAGAGAGGGAGGGAGAGGGAGAGAGAGAAGAGGAGAGAGAGGGGGGAGAGAGAGAGGGGGGAGAG